>NC_045982.1:485000-503374 GCF_010909765.2 Amblyraja radiata | reverse complement strand
GGGTCTGTGTGCGGGTCTGTGTGCGGGTCTGTGTGCGGGTCTGTGTGCGGGTCTGTGGGGAGCTGTGTGCGGGTTCTCGGTGAGGGTCTTGGTGAGGGTCTGTGTGAGGGTCTGTGTGCGGGTCTGTGTGCGGGTTGTGGGAGGGTTACTGTGGGAGGGTCTGTGGGCGGGTCTGTGGGCGGGTCTGTGGGGGGTCTGTGGGGCGGTCTTGAGGAGGGTCTGTGGGCGGGGTCTGTGTGGGGTCTGGTGTGGGGTCTGTGGGTGGGAGATGTACACATGGGGACATGGTCTGTGAATGAGAAATAGAACGAGACACGAGAGAAGATGAGATGAGGACAACAGTTTAAGGGGCAGCTGGAACAATAGACAATAGGTGCAGGAAGTAGAGGCCATTCAGCCCTTCGAGCCAGCACCGCAATTCAATGTTGATCATGGCTGATCATCCCCAATCAGTACTCCAGTCCTGCCTTCTCCCCATATCCTTCACTTTCTTATCCCAATCTTTAAGAGCTCTATATAACCCTCTCATGAAAGTATCCAGAGAACCGGCCTCCATCTGAGGCAGAGAATTCCACAGACTCACAACTCTCTGTGTGAAACTTTTTACCTCCTCTCGTTGTAAATGACTTACCCCTTATTCTTAAACTGTGGCCATGGTCTGGATTCTCCCAACATCGGGAACATGTTCCTGCCATCTAGCGTGTCTAAACCTTTAATAATCTTATATGTTTCAATAAGATATCCTCTCATCCTTCTAAATTCAGAGTATACAAGCCAGCTGCTCCATTCTCTCAGCATATGACAGTCCCGCCATCCCGGGAATTAACCTCGTGAACCTACGCTGCATTCCCTCATTAGCAAGAATGTCTTCTCAAATTTGGAGACCAAAACTGCACACAATACTCCAGGTGTCGTCTCACTAGGGCCCCTGTATAACTGCAGAAGGACTCTTTGCTCCTATACACAACTCCTCTTGTTTTGAAGGCCAAATGCCATTCGCTTTCTTCACTGCCTGCTGTACCTGCATGCTTACTTTCATTGACTGATGAACAAGGACCCCCAGATCCCGTTGTACTTCCCCTTTTCCCAACTTGACACTATTTAGATTATAATCTGCCTTCCTGTTTTTGCTACCAAAGTGGATATCCTCACATTTATCCACATTAAACTGCATCTGCCACGCATCTGCCCACTCACCCAACTTGTCCAAGTCACCCTGCATTCTTATAGCATCCTCCTCACAGTTCACACTGCTACCCAGCTTTGTGTCATCTGCAGATTTGCTAATATTACTTTTAATCCCTTCATCTAAATCACTAATTGTAAATAGCTGTGGTCCCAGCAACGAGCCTTGCGGTACCCCCACTGGTCACTGCCTGCCATTCTGAAAGGGACCCGTTAATCCCTACTCTTAGTTTCTTGTCTGCCAACCAATTTTCTATCCATGTCAGCACCCTGCCCCCAATACTATGTAGTCTCATTTTGCCCACTAATCTCCTATGTGGGACCTTATCAAATGCTTTCTGAAAGTCCAAGTACACTACACCCATTGACTCTCCCTTGTCCATTTTCCTAGATACATCCTCAAAAAATACAGAAGATTAGTCAAGCATGATTTCCCCTTCGTAAATCCATGCTGACTCGGACCGATCCTGTTACTGCTATCCAAATGTGCGGCTATTTCACTTTTATAATTGACTCCAGCAGCTTCCCCACCACCGATGTCAGGCTAACTGGTCGATAATTCCCTGTTTTCTCTCTCCCGCCTTTCTTAAAAAGTGGACATGTTCATCGTACTGTCGGGGACATTGTAGTGATCCTCAACATTACAACACTCTGTCACACACAGGACTTGTTGCTAGATTCAGATTAGTCCACAAAATTATGTTCCAATCAAAATTAAAAAGGTTTGTAAAATGGGATAAAAGGATTATTTTCTGGATGTTTATGTTCAGCATTGAAAACATCAGTTAAATGTCATAAACATTGCAGGCCTCTGCTGAGAGATGCAGCGTTAAGCCCCAACATCGGTAGAGAATGTGTTGTGTATTATGCATGGTGGTACAGTATAATTGGACTGAATCCATTGCACCAATCATCTGCTGGGAATCTGCCCAGTCATCTCAGTGAGTGTGGTCTGCAGGGAACTGCAGAAGCTGGTTTACACCGAAGATAGACACAAAGTGCTGGAGTAACTCATCGGGACAGGCAGCATCTCTGGAGAGAAGGAATGGGTGACGTTTCGGGTCGAGACCCTTCACCAGAGTGGGAAGGTTATTACCAGCTGACTGAAGTCTCTTGTTCTGTGTGTGGATGCTCTCAGTTAAAGCTTCAGCCTTTTCCCCCCCACTCCAAGTCCACAGAATCACAGGACTGCAATGACCTGGTGAAGATTTCCCCGTGGAATTCCCTGAGTCCCTTCGGCATGGAAACCTTTGCCATTTATTGTAATATAACCTGAAATGAACCTCAGTGGACCTCGGTACATGTGGCAAATAAAGTAAGGTGCTATTGAGTACCATCCCTCCCACAGCACACCTGGCACCCAGCTGTGTGTAATCATGTGTTGTCTTTCTGCTGACTGGGTAGCACGCAACAAAAGCTGTTCACTGTACCTCGGTACACGTGACAATAAACACAACTCCACTAAACTGAACATTGTTGACATGATTGGACCTGCCTTCATGCACGGTCTGGTGGGCTGGTGCATTCTCCTGCAGCGTGTGATGGTGCGGGAGGGGTGTGCTGATCCTTTGTTGCTCTGGTGTCCAGGGTCTCCATCTGTCATGGGCCGCCAGCCGGCAGCTTGTCCACAGCATTCACCATCCAATATCAGGCTTCAATTACAACACTCACACCACTATTAAAGCTGCTGCTTCAGGATCGAGTTCCCACATCCCACTGCTGCCTCAATCATTACAGATCCCTTTTGTCGGCCGATTAATCATTTACACCAGTGAACTATTACTGCAACTCTTCAAGCTGTTCAATCCTTTTCCAATAATACAATATTAGTTGCAATGTACTGTAGATCTGGCTACATTTGTAAAGCACCGCGACACAGAGTGCTGGAGTAACTCAGCGGGTCAGGCAGCATCTGTGGGGAACATGGATAGGTGACGTTTCACAGAGTGCTGGAGTAACTCAGTGGGTGCAGCAGCAGCTATGGCGCTAAGGAAATAGGCAACGTTTTGGGTCGAAACCCGTAAGGGTTTTGGCCCGAAACGTTGCCTATTTCCAGAAGGATTTCGGCCCGAAACGTTGCCTATTTCCTTCGCTCCATAGATGCTGCTGCACCATAACTCAGTGGGTCAGGCAGCATCTATGGAGAACATGGATAGGTGACGTTTCACAGAGTGCTGGAGTAACTCAGCGGGTCAGGCAGCATCTATGGAGAACATGGATAGGTGACGTTTCACAGAGTGCTGGAGTAACTCAGCGGGTCAGGCAGCATCTGTGGAGAACATGGATAGGTGACGTTTCACAGAGTGCTGGAGTAACTCAGCGGGTCAGGCAGCATCTGTGGGGAACATGGATAGGTGACGGTTCGGGTGGGGGCCTCTGTGTATTTTTATTATTTGTAAAGCCGCGTCTGCGGTTCCTTGTTTCTACAAATTTGAAAAACAAATGATGTGACGACGTTGTGTGTGTCAGTAACGTCAGCGCCCGGCAACCAACATCCACCTGGAATACACCTGAGGCACAGTGGACAGGTACATCCCATGGGGGAGGGGGCGAGAGCTTCTGGTCCTGACTGAGAGCGTCCCTGGCTGTGAATTCAGTGATCTCTCTTCTCTCTCTCTACATCCTCTCTCTCTCTCTCTCTCTCCTCTCTCTCTCTCTATATATATATATATATATATTAGATTATATAGATATAAGATATATATCTTTCTCTCTATCTCTATCTCTCCCTCTCACTCTCTGTCTGTCTCACTCTCTGTCTGTCTGTGTGGAGGGGGAAGGGAGGGGGAGGGGCAGGTTGGGGGAGGGGCAGGTGGGGGAGGGGAGGGGGAGGGGGGGCAGGTTGGGGGAGGGGAGGGCAGGTTGGGGGAGGGGGGCAGGTTGGGGGAGGGGCATGTTGGGGGGGGCATGTTGGGGGGAGGGGCATGTTGGGGGAGGGGCAATGTCGGGGGGAGGGGCAGGTTGGGGCAGGGGAGGGGCATGTTGGGGCGGGGGGAGGGGCATGTTGGGGGAGGGGCATGTTGGGGGAGGGGGAGGGGCATGTTGGGGGAGGGGCAGGTTGGGGGGGGGAGGGAGGCTAGGTTGGGGGAGGGGGAGGGGCAGGATGGGGGAGGGGGCAGGTTGGGGCGGGGGAGGGGCATGTTGGGGGAGGGGCCATGTGGGGGGAGGGGCAGGTTGGGGGAGGGGGGGCAGGTTTGGGGGAGGGGGGCCGGTTGGGGGCGGGGGGGGGGCAGGTTGGAGGGCATGTTGGGGGAGGGGCAGTGGGCTATGATGTGGTCCATTCCTTCAAGGAAGCAAGTAACTGAGTATTTTTAGGCAGAGATTGACAGGTTCTACTTAATACTGGGTGTCAGGGGTTGTGGGGAGAAGGCAGGAGAACGGGGATAGGAGGGAGAGATAGATCAGCCATGATTGAATGGCGGAATAGACTCGATGGGACGAATGGCCTCATTCTGCTCCTATCACTTATGAAATGCTCCTCAGGGCTATGTGCGTCGCTGATGAGTGCCCCCGAGGATGTCACCTCATGACAGAGGTTCTCTCTCCATGTGGACTGGTTATCAAGCTGTGATTCCAGGTCCCAGTAATAAACAGATCACTCACATCCCGGCATCTCGTCACGGCTCTACGCTGGGTGTGGCTACTGATGATTTACAGAGTTTTACAGCTCCCCTGCCACCTGCCTGGGCCCTGATCAAAGGTGTTCCCACTGTAAACGGTGATGTTCTTCACACTGTCTCCCCTTTACAGTTCCAGAGGCAGAGGGAGGCAAGTATAAAACAAAGCCCCTTACAGCTGATGGTCCCACCCACTGTCAGTGTCATTACCTTCTCCATTCTTAGCCGTTAAGAGTGTCATTGTCTACGCTTCACGCTGCTCGGGAAAGCAGCCGACACCATCAAAGACATGTCCCTGTCCCACCCCGGTCAATCCTTCTTCTCCCCGCTCCCGTCCGGCAGAAGGTACAGAAGCTTGAAAGCTCGCACCACCAGACTCAGGAACAGCTTCTTCCCCTCTGTTATCAGGCTTCTGAATGGTCCTTCCATAAGCTAGGGTACTGTCCGATTCACCTCTACCCCATTGTGGACACTGATGCTACAATGCTGAGAACTATATTCTGCACTCTGTATCTTGCCCTTTGCTCCACCTATTGTACTGGAGTTTGAACTGATTGTATTCATGTTTAGTATTATCTGGTCTGTTTGGATAACATGCAGAACAAAGCATTTGACTGTACCTCGGTACATGTGGCAGTAATACACCTGAACCTACTGAGGAACAATGAGTCGCTGCAGCTTAACGGCCCATTGTGCAATCACACACAGATACATATATAATAATCAATGATACAATAAATTAATAATCAGTAATACTCAGTAACCACAACAGTGCAAAACCACAGTTCCATAGAGCAACGACAGACACGGACAGAGACACGGACACGGACACGGACACACATGGACACACGGACACGGACACATGGACACGGACATGGTCACGGACACGGTCACGGTCACGGACACGGACACGGACACACATGGACACACGGACACGGACACGGACACGAACACACACACACACACACAGACACAGACACAGTCCGTGTTAGATCACAGTTGCTGAGGTCAGTGTTGTGCAGTGTTCAAGAGCCTGATGGTTGTTGGGAAGAAGCTGTTCTTGAACCTGGAGGTCACGGTTTTCAGGCTCCTGTACCTTCTTCCCCATAGAAACATAGAAACATTGACAATAGGTGCAGTAGGAGGCCATACGGACCTTCGAGCCAGCACCACCATCATCATTGTGATCATGGCTGATCAACCACAATCAGTACCCCGTTCCTGCCCTCTCCCCACATCCCTTGATCTAGCCCCTAGAGATCTATCTAACTCTCTTTTAAATTCATCCAGTGAATTGGACTCCACTGCCTTCTGTGGAGGCCACTCCCTCAATAGCACAAATGTCCTTCCTCAAATTAGGAGACCAAAACTGTACACAATACTCCAGGTGTGGTCTCACCAGGACCGTGTACAACTGCAGAAGGACCTATTTGCTCCTATGGTAGCAGCTGATCCCTCTCCTCTCCACCCCTTCGCCCCCACACCCCTCCCTCCAGCTTTATACCCACTCCTCCTTCTCTCTCCCCATCCCACCCCCTTTTGTCTCCTTTCAACCTTGTCACTTATCAACCCCCTCACCTGTATCCACCTATCACTCGCCAGGCTTTGCCCCACCCCCACCTCCCTTTCCCAGCTTTCTCCCCAACCCCCCACCCCCATTCTCCATCAGTCTGAAGAAGGGTCCCGACCCAAAACGTCTGTCCATTCCCTCCACAGATGCCGCCTGACCCGCTGAGTTCCTCCAGCACTTTGTGTTTTGCTCAAGATTCGGGCATCTGCAGTTTCTTTTGTTTCCAAAGGCTTTGTATTGTTCACACACACCCCCCACAAAACAACCCCAAAACCCCCCCCCCCCCGCACACCACACCCACTCACGAACAAAAACAACACACCCCAATCCCACCCACACATCCGCACCCCAAAAAAACCAAACACAAAACCAACAAAAACCAGCCCCAGCCAAACAACCCACCATAACAACAAAACCCCCTCAAACAAAAAAAAACAAACCACCCAAAGGAACCCACCCAACACACCACACCCATACACAAAAACACTACCACCCCAACCCAAACCACACCAGCAAAACAACCCTCAACAACAAAACAACCACCCACACACACCACACCGAACCAACACCCCCCATCCCCCCACACACACCACCACCCCCTACAATCCACACCCATACCCACAACCTCACCCATCCCACCCCAACCCCGCCCCCGCACCACACCCCTCACACCCCCCACCCCCCCCCCCACACACCACACCCCCCCACCCCACCCCCCCCCCACACATCACACACACACCCCCACCCCACACACCTCCCCCCCCCACACCCACACCAGCTGATCCCAGGATCAAATCCCTCAGGTAGATTTATTCTCAAAACGACAGCTCGCTGGTTTATTTGTGTGAAAATGTGTATTGTCCAATTTAAATGAGGAAGTCAATGAAGTGGATCGTGGCTGCAGATTAAAATGAACAAAGATTATTTCCTGAACTGGTTTTCCAGTGAAACAGTGGAGACAAAGAAGAGAACAACGTGAATGTCACCTCCAGCCATTCAATGTTCATACCGCTGGGGTGTAAACTGCCCGTGAAATATGAGGTGCTGTTCCTCCAATTTATGATGGTCCTCACTCTGGCCATGGAGGAGGCCAAGGACAGAGAGGTCGGGTTCGGAATGGGAGGGGGAGTTGAAGTGCTGAGCCACCGGGAGATCAGGTTGGTTAATGCGGACTGAGCGGAGGTGTTGGGCGAAGCGATCGCCAAGCCTACGCTTGGTCTCACCGATGTAGAGCAGCTGACACCTAGAGCAGCGGATGCAATAGATGAGGTTGGAGGAGGTGCAGGTGAACCTCTGCCGCAGCTGGAACAACTGCTTGGGTCCTTGGATGGAGTCGAGGGGGGAGGTAAAACGACAAGTGTAGCATTTCTTGCGGTCGCAAGTGAAAGTGCCCGGAGAGGGGTGGTTTGGGTGGGAAGGGACGAATTGACCAGGGAGTTACAGAGGGAGCGGTCTCTGCGGAAAGCAGACAGGGGAGGAGATGGGAAGATGTGGCAAGTGGTGGGATCCCATTGGAGGTGGCAAAAATGTCGGGGGATTATCTGTTGTATGTGAGGTTGGTAGGGTGGAAGGTGAGGACAAGGGGGACTCTGCCCTTGTTACGAGTAGGGGGATGGGGAGTGAGAGCAGAGTTATGGGGTATAGAAGAGACCCTGGTGAGTGCCTAGCCTAGAGTAGTGTTTGTGATGGTGGGACTGGTATTGTGGATGCTATGGGGGAGGAGCAGGTTCACAGGGGAACAGGTCAGGTGCTAGAGCAGTGAAACTGACACCCACTCAGTGGGGCGTAAGGACTTCGGGTTTTATTTGCAGTTGTGTTGTGATTATTAATTGATTACGGTTTGTTTATTATCTGTGTTCGGCATTTAAAGACTCGTTAATCTGCAGCAAGTGAGGATGTCATTGTTCCATGACAATGAAAGTCTCCTGATTCCTGACTCTGGAGTAACTCAGCGGGACAGGCAGCATCTCTGGAGAGAAGGGTGGTGTATCGGGGCGAGACCCTTCTTGTGTGGCCCATCCATGATTGACCAGGATGTTGCCTGGGCTTGAGTTATGGGGAGATGTCAGAAGGTCATAAGGGATAGGAGTAGAATTAGGCCATTCGGCCCATCAAGTCTACGCCATTCAATCATGGCTGATCTATCTCTCCCTCCTAACCCCATTCTCCTGCCTTCTCCCCATAACCCCTGACACCCCGTACTAATCAAGAATCTATCCATCTCTGCTTTAAACTGACTTGGCCTCCACATCTGTGTGGTGCAGTTGGATCTGGGTGGATGTGGGGTGATCCATCGCCAAGCTCAGTGGCTTAGAGTAAGTCTCCTTGACTGCCTTTTTTGTTGAACAAAAATTAATTTAATCAATGATTGCATTAATATATACAATACAAAACATTCCAAACAAACCCGCCACCATAGTACAAAATCACCCAATTCTCTAAATAAATATTCTTAAATGTTACACTCTTAAACATCCTTATTGACGATACCCTCCACCCCCGCGATGCCCAGCGGTCTCGGAAACCCCCAGGGTGCCCGTGGACAGCGCCTAGTTCCTTGTGCGCGGACCTAACCCCGGGAAAGGGGCAGAGCCCTCTTCCCCCTGCACCGATGACCAGCGTGGGCCAAGAGTGTGTAATATGGACCAGAGGAAGGGACAGAATAGTTGCTGCCAACACCACAGCACAGTCCTTGAATTCCACCTCGACTTCTGCATTTCTTTGATATTTGAATAGTTTTTTTGGTTTTCAGTCTCGGAAAGTGTCGCTGGCATTGGGCTGCAGCCGACATTGGCTGATAACATCATTGGAACTAATGCAGAACTTGGCACTGCTCGGTACGACGTGTGTAGGAGTTCTGAGGAAGCTGCAAATTTGTAAAGTTCCTGCCTCCTTCGGATGACGTTGTTACTGAGAGCATCGTGCTAAGATTATGTTTCTTCAGCACAATGCCAGTCAGAGGAGATTAAGCAAACCTGAAACTCCAGTTATTGGGGACGCACGTTGGAACATGAGCGAGAGTTTGGTAAATTGTAGCAACTACCAAACTACGCAGCCAGTTTTCTCATGTTCCCTTTGTAAACCTGAGATTAGAACTGGGAAATAAACCTCTTCTCAGCGGATACACGTTCAACATGCAACTAACCTGAACCTTCAGCCAGATATCTCTGCTACGGAGTCATTGAGCAAGGACACAGGCCATTCAGCCCCTCATCATTGCCAATCTAGCCCCTTCGATCACACCTCTACAGTGTGTATACTGAATGATAGCATCACGGCCTGGTTCAATAACTCAAATGCCCCCAAATTAATGGTGGTTCAATGGTTCTTGGAAAGGTTCACTGGAATTAGTCAGCATTGACAAGGTGGGCCGAATGGCCTGTGACCGTGCTGTACATCTCTACGGCCAAAGGAGACTACAGAGAGTGGTGGACACTGCCCGGTCCATCACAGGTACTGACCCCCCCCACCATCGAAGGGATCTACAGGAGGCGCTGCCTCAAAAATGCAGCCAGCATCATCAGAGACCCACACCACCCTGGCCACGCTCTCATCTCGCTGCTACCTTGGGGAGAAGATACAGGAGCCTGAAAACCGTGACCTCCAGGTTGAAGAACAGCTTCTTCCCAACAACCTGCATGATCTGCTCTTCCCGCGATGATGGACCCGTGGTCAGGTATTCCTGTCAGAGGCAAACAGGTGGCCAAAGAACAAGTCTTTGATTCTTGTAATTTTGCCGCAGAAACCCTGAGTCAAGTTGCATCGACGTGCCTGTCTTGTACCAATGTTTGTTCCAGCTGCAGTTACACACGCCTGCTCCATGAACAAGATAATCACATCCCAGCTATATCCCACCTCTCTGTTCATGCCAAACAGAGACACAGAGTGCTGGAGTAACTCAGCGGGTCAGGCAGCATCTGTGGTGAGAAGGAATGGGTGACATTTTGGGTCGAGACCCTTCTTCAGACTGATGGAGCTGGGGGGAGAAGGGCTGACAGTGAGTGGGGGGGAGAGTGAGTGGGGGCATGGGGGAGCTAGAGCTGGTGAGCGATAGGTGGATGCAGTTTAGGATATTGGCAGATAAGTCAGGTGGGGTGAAGACAGTGACTGGAGGTGGAGGTGATGAGTGGGGAAGACAAGAGCTGGGGCAGAGAAGGGGTGGGTAATAAGTGGATGGAGGAGCGGGGGGGAGGGGATGGTGTGGGAGAGGAGGTGGGGAGGGAGGGGGAGGGAGGGGTTAGGGGGCAGTCCGTGTCCAGTCCATGGCGTGTACATACACAGTACATGCTTGTACATGCACAGTACATGCCGTGTACATACACAGTACATGCGTGTACATACACAGTACATGCTTGTACATGCACAGTACATGCCGTGTACATACACAGTACATGCCGTGTACATACACAGTACATGCCGTGTACATGCACAGTACATGCGTGTACATGCACAGTACATGCCGTGTACATACACAGTACATGCCGTGTACATGCACAGTACATGCGTGTACATGCACAGTACATGCCGTGTACATACACAGTGCATGCCGTGTACATACACAGTACATGCCGTGTACATACACAGTACATGCCGTGTACATACACAGTACATGCGTGTACATGCACAGTACATGCCGTGTACATACACAGTACATGCCGTGTACATACACAGTACATGCCGTGTACATGCACAGTACATGCCGTGTACATACACAGTACATGCGTGTACATGCACAGTACATGCCGTGTACATACACAGTACATGCCGTGTACATGCACAGTACATGCCGTGTACATACACAGTACATGCGTGTACATGCACAGTACATGCCGTGTACATACACAGTACATGCCGTGTACATGCACAGTACATGCCGTGTACATACACAGTACATGCGTGTACATGCACAGTACATGCCGTGTACATACACAGTACATGCACAGTCCATGCCGTGTACATACACAGTACATGCCGTGTACATACACAGTACATGCCGTGTACATACACAGTACATGCCGTGTACATGCACAGTACATGCATGTACATGCACAGTACATGCCATGTACATGCACAGCTCCGGCTGCACCAGGCAGAGGGATAACGACACTTACACGGCTACTGATGGTGAGAGTGTGGACTACAGCCAGCTCCACTCCCTAGCCCAGGGCTGCTGAACAAACAGGTGAGTCACTGCTAGAACCCAGATCAAACTGTTAGCACACAACAGCATTTGCATTTGTCCTGAGGTTACAGAGCCGCTTCGATGGAAGAACATGAACCACACGGCAACAAAGATACACCTAGCAACAACACTGGGACCCCCTGACTGGGACAGCTGGCAGCCCGCCATGGATAGGTGATGCTTCAGGTCGAGACCCTTCCTCAGACAGACCTGTCCATGTTCTCCATAGATGCTGCCTGATCCGCTCAGTTACTCCAGCACTTTGTCTTTTTTTTTGTAATCCAGCATCTGCAGTTCCTCATGCCTCCAAGAATGTAATTGTTCAGGTGTGGGTATCTTTAACTCGTGGTCTGGTAATGCAGCAGGTAGAGCTGCTGCCAGACAGCTCCAGGGACATGGATCACAGCCCGTGGTCACATCTGATCTTGCAATGTTTCCATCTCATTGTGCACCAAGTGTTACATTTGCATTTTAGTGTCAGAGTTTTAACAAAGTAGTCTGACAGCGTTGGTGTAACAAAGTCAAGTCTTTACTTTGGTTTAATTTTGTATATTGTCACGTGGACCGAGCAAGTGTTGTTGCGTGCTAACTGGTCAGCGGAAAGACAATACATGATTACAATCCAGCCGTTTACAGTGTACAGATACAGGATAAAGGGAATAACGTTTAGTGCAAGGTAAAGCCAGTAAAGTCTGATCAAGGATAGTCCACCAATGTGGACCATTCACTAGTTGGTGAGAGGATGGTTCAGTTGTCTGATAACAGCTGGGAAGAAACTGTCCCTGAATCTGGAGGTGTGCATTTTCACACTTCTGTACCTCTTGCCCGATGGGAGAGGGGAGAAGAGGGAGTGGCCGGGGGTGAGACTGGTCCTTGATGATGCTGCTGGCCTTGCCGAGGCAGCGTGAGGTGTAGATGGAGTCGCTGGAAGGGAGGTTGGTTTGTACGATGGTCTGGGCTGAGGGTGATCAGTTGAAGGGCAGTCAGCGAGCCAGGGGATTGGCTCAGGGCACTCAGAATACAAATGAGCAAACCAGGAACTGAGCCAAAATCTGAGGTCCCCCCCCGCCCCTCTCTACCCCCTCTCTACCCCCTCACCAACCCCTTCTCCCCTCTCTACCCCCCCCCCCCCCCCCCCACCCCACCCCACCAGCTTCGTCGCCCAAAACAGCTCAGTAATATTAATTTTTCTGGAGATAGCGAGCATTTTCAGGCACTAAACAAGATTAAATCTGAAGTGAAATTTGCAGACAGGATTGTCCCTGCTCTTGAGTGTCAGTGTGTCTGTGACTACGGGGCCACACGGCTACAGTAGGTCAAGATCTCTCTGGCCCCTTGTTGCTGCAGACAACTCATCTCACCCCGACCCACCATGCCTCACCCACCCTCACCCACCCTCACCCACCCTCACCCTGCCTCCACCAACATCGGCCCTGGTGTGTAGCCACTCTCTCTCAGCGCTGCAACTGCAGACTTAATCCCCACCCCTCTACAACCTGCCTCTCTGTACAGAACAGGTCCGCACTGGAGTAGAATAACTAGCTCTGCAGCCTCTGGATAACGAACACAGAATCAGAGTTCAGCACAGAGCAGGCTCTTCAGCCCACCTCGCCCGGCCATGCTGACCATAATACTGTTCCCATTCTGCATCCGACTGTGAATCTGAGCTTTTACTATCCATGAACATGGATAGGTGACGTTTCACAGAGTGCTGGAGTAACTCAGCGGGTCAGGCAGCATCTGTGGGGAACATGGATAGGCGACGTTTCACAGAGTGCTGGAGTAACTCAGCGGGTCAGGCAGCATCTGTGGAGAACATGGATGGAGAACATCGAAACGCCTCCACCCTCTCTGGCATCTGATTCCAAATATCCACCTTTGTGCGAACTTCTAGCTCCTTAACTCTCCTTTACGTTGAACCTGTGACCTCTAGTTCCAGACTTGTGCCCTGACTATCTCTCCCTTCCTCATCATTTCATAAACCTCCATAGGTCAGCCCTCAGCCCCTCCCATTCTGTATGTAGCAGCTTCTCCGGTCTCCGTCTGTCCCAGCCTCTGTCCCTCCCTGTCCCAGCCCCTGTCCCAGTCCCTGTCCCAGCCTCTGTCCCAGCCTCCGTCCCAGCCCCTGTCCCAGCCTCTGTCCCAGCCCCTGTCCCTCCCTGTCCCAGCCTCTGTCCCAGCCTCTGTCCCTCCCTGTCCCAGCCTCTGTCACTCCCTGTCCCAGCTTCTGTCACTCCCTGTCCCAGCCTCTGTCCCTTCCTGTCCCAGCCCCTGTCCCAGCCTCTGTCCCTCCCTGTCCCAGCCTCTGTTCCAGCCCCTGTCCCAGCCTCTGTCCCTCCCTGTCCCAGCCTCTGTCCCTCCCTGTCCCAGCCTCTGTCCCTCCCTGTCCCAGCCCCTGTCCCAGCCTCGGTCCCTCCCTGTCCCAGCCTCTGTCCCAGCCTCTGTCCCTCCCTGTCCCAGCCTCTGTCCCTCCCTGTCCCAGCCCCTGTCCCAGCCTCTGTCCCTCCCTGTCCCAGCCTCTGTCACAGCCCCTGTCCCAGCCTCTGTCACAGCCCCTGTCCCAGCCTCTGTCCCTCCCTGTCCCAGCCTCTGTCCCAGCCCACACATCCCTGCATTGGCCACAACTCCACACAGACCTGGAGTAGATGCACAGTCTCTTGCCCAGAGTTGGGGAATCGAGAACCAGAGGACACGGGTTCAAGGTGAGGGGATTGAAAAGGAACCTGTGGTGCAACTTTGTCACACAGAGGGTGGTGGGAGTATGGAACGAGCTGCCGGAGGAGGTAGTTGAGGCTGGGACTATCAGAGCATTTAGGAGACAGTTAGACAGGTACATGGATAGGACAGGTTTGAAGGGATATGGACCGAACGCAGGCAGGTGGGACTAGTGTAGCTGGGACATGTTGGCGGTGTGGGGCGGAGGGGCAGTGGTCAGAGTGGGGGGTGGGCAGTGATCAGTGTGGGGGCAGTGGTCAAACCGGGGGTGTGGAGGGGGCAGTGGTCAGTGGTGGGGGGCAGGGGGCAGTGTGGTAGGGGGGGGGGGGGAATGAATGCCGGGGCCTCATGTGGAGGGAAGCAGTGGAGCTGCGGGCAGCGATGCAGTGAGCAGTTGCAGTGATGCAGTGGGCGTCGCAGTGGGCAGCTTGCAGATCCCGCAGCCTGTCCTGCTGCTGCTCAGCTCCTGACCGCCGCCCTGTGCAGCCACTGGAACTCGCCACCTGTGGAGGAAAAGGAAATGATGATGTGAGACGGATAATTCACAGCTCATCTCTGCCCACTGACCCATGCCCACTGACCCATGCCCACTGACCCATGCCCACTGACCCATGCCCGCTGACCAATGCCCGCTGACCCGCTGAGTTACTCCAGCAATCTGTGAAACGTCACCTATCCATGTTCTCCACAGATGCTGCCTGACCCGCTGAGTTACTCCAGCATGCACTGTTTAATGTTACAAATTATTACAGGGTGGCACGGTGGTGCAGCGGGTAGAGCTGCTGCCTCACAGTGCCAGAGACCCGGGTTCCATCCTGACCACGGGTGCTGTCTGTGTGGAGTTTGCACGTTCTTCCCGTGACCTGCGTGGGTTTCCTCCCACACGCCAAAGACGTGCGGGTTTGTAGGTTAAGTTGTAAATTGTCCCTAGTGTGTGTAGGATAGTGTATGTGGTGATCGCTGGTCAGCACGGACTCGGTGGGCTGAAGGGCCTGTTTCTCCAGCGGGTGTTCTGGGCATTAGGGAGGAGCGTGGTGTATACGCCAGCGATCGCCCACACACACCAACACTTTATTGTCACGTGTACCTAGGCACAGTGAACAGCTTTTGTAGCCAGTCGGCACGCACACAGTGCTCAGTTGGGGGGATGGGGCTGCTGCCCGCTACACTGCGGCCCCTCGTCCAGCCCACGTCCGGGTGGGAACACACGGAGCCCACGGGACCCTGCAGGCTTTGCATGACCGGCGGTCGCTACGGGGCATGTGGCGTGTTGTGGATACATGTGTTGTGGATACAGCAACATGTTGTAATCTGCTGGCCCATGATCACAAACTGTAGTCTGATTCATGCGGCCCTTTGTAAATAAAATGTGATCAATGTAAAGGTAATAACAGCTCCTAGCTCAGGTCAACACAGTGGGGAAGGGTTTGTGTACAACAGCATTGTGTACACAAAGGCAGCTGTACGTGGAGTGTGTGAGTGACTCCTGCCTTAGTGCAGTCCAGTGTGTGTGCACATGCAGATATGTCGATCCACAGAGACACAGAGACACAGAGACACACAGAGACACAGACACACAGACACACAGACACACAGACACACAGAGACACAGAGTCACAGACACACAGACACACAGAGACACAGACACACAGACACACAGACCCACAGAGACACAGAGTCACAGACACACAGAGACACAGACACACAGACACACAGACCCACAGACACACAGACACACAGACACACAGACACACAGACACACAGACACACAGACACACAGACACACAGACACACAGAGACACAGACACACAGACACACAGACACAGAGACATAGAGACACAGACACACAGACACAGACACACAGACACACAGACACACAGAGACACACAGACCCACAGACCCACAGACCCACAGACACACAGACCCACAGACCCACAGACACACACAGACATAGAGACACAGACACAGACACACACAGACACAGAGACACAGTCACAGACACGGAGTCACAGAGACACACAGAGACACACAGGGGCACAGGGACACAGAGACACAAAGACAAGCACATGGGACATTAAACACTTCACCCTCTTGACCCATGAGGCATGGACTCACCATGAATGAGTGTTGGGGAAGTGAGAGGTGACGGATGCATTAACAGGAGGCAGCACATTCTACACGCCATGCTGTATGAGCTCGGGGTTTAACAAAGAATGAGCTCATCTTTCAAACAGTGAAGACAGACACTAAATGCCGGAGTAACTCAGCGTGACAGGCAGCATCGCTGGAGAGAAGGAATGGGTGACATTTTGGGTCGAGACCCTTCCTCAGACAGTGGTATAGGTTTGGTCTAAGATACTGATGGACCTCTGTATCTCAGTGTCCACCTGATGATGCTGTCCCACATGATGAGTCAATGGGCACAATATCAACGGGGAAATCTACAGTAACAACCCCCCCCCCATCCCCCGACCCCCACCTAACTACCGCCCGCCCGCCTTCTCTCAGCGTGCACATGTCCCCATCATCTCCCACCCCCCACTCACCCCACCTCTCCCTTCATCTGCACACTCATCTCCGAGTCCCACATTTCCCTTTACCCCTCGTTCCCCTGTCCCCATGGGATCTCTCTGTGTATCGGATGGTTTCCAGCTTTCCCTGTGTTGGGCACTTGGGAAAGGTGAATGCCTGTGTGGAATGTCACCTCCACAGTGGCAGTATGGATAGTAATGACCAACACTTGCCCACACCGGTCACCTGTACACACCTGTCACCTGCACATGCATGTCCCACCTTGGTGAAATTACTGAGCTGGGTTTACTGCGATCCTTACACTGTTGGGTAGCAATGGCCAACACCTGCCCTCACCTGTCCACACCTGTCACCTGCACACACCTGTCCCACCTGTCATTACCTGCCCTACATCCCATTATATGTCATTGCTTGTCGTTACCTGTCCCAGCTGTCATTACCTGCCCTACCTGCCATTACCTGTCGTTACCTGTCGTTACCTGTCCCACCTGCCAGGCAGCAAGCAGCTCGACCTGGGTTTGCCCAGTTCAGTGCTGGTGATACAGCACTCCCTCACCCAGTGGTCATCCCCCACCTTCACCACAAAGCAAAGGGGGACGACACATTGATGGGTAGAAACAAGGAACTGCAGGCGCTGGTTTACAAAAAAGAATATCAAGTACTCCACGGGTCAGGAAGCATCTGTGGAGAACCAGGATAGATGACGTCTTGAAGAAGGGTCGCAATCCAAATATCACCTATCCATGTTCTCCACAGATGCTGCCTGACCCGCTGAGTTACTCCAGCACTCTGTTTCCTTACCTCATGCTACCTTGGCAAGGCCAGCAGCATAATTAAGGACTAGTCACACCCCGGTCACTCCCTCTTCTCCCCTCTCCCATCGGGGAAAAAGGAACAGAAGTGTGAAAACACACACCTCCAGATTCAGGAACAGTTTCTTCCCAACTATTGTCAGGCAACTGAACCATCCTACCACAACCAGAGAACAGTCCTGAACTACTATCTACCTCATTGGTGACCCTCGGACTATCCTTGATCAGACATTGCTGGCTTTTTCTTGCACTAATCGTTATTCCTTTATCCTGTATCTGTACACTGTGGACGGCTCGATTGTAATCATGTGTTGTCTTTCCGCTGACTGGTTAGCGCGCAACAGAAGCTTTTCACTGTACCTCGGTACACGGGACAATAAACGCAACTGAACTGAGTTGAAGTGAAGTGAAGTACACTATGGTGTCCTGGCCAGCGTTCTGCATCAGACTGAGCGCTCCTCGGCTGGAGGTGACAGCTGAGATTCCTGTAGAGCTGGGAATGATGCAGGAGAGGAATGGCACAAAGGGCACAAAGATGGGCCGAATGGCCTGTTTCAGTGCAGTAGGGCTGTTCACCCTACACCAGACACAGCAGTTGCCAGAATGTTTCTGTTCCTGTATCATCGAGCACATTTTGATGGAACACTCAAAGCCCAGGGCAGAAAGAGACCATTCAGCCCATCAAACCTGCTGCAACCCCTCTAAAGCACAACGCTCCCACCCTTCCCCCATTCCACAAGTGTTCTCTCCATCAGACGTTT
>NC_045982.1:472500-482500 GCF_010909765.2 Amblyraja radiata | reverse complement strand
ACAGGCCCATCAGCCCAACTGGTTTAAACTGAAGATAGACACAAAGTGCTGGAGTAACTCGGTGGGTCAGGCAGCATCTCTGGTGTAAAGGAACAGGTGACGTTTCGGGTGAGACCCTTCTTCAGACTGCCCAACTCATCCACGCCGAACAACGTGTCCCATCTACACTAGTTCCAACTGTCTGCATTGGCCCATATCCCTCCAAACCTGTCCTATCCATGTACCTGTCCAAGTGCCTATTAAATGTTGGGATAGTCCCAGCCTCAACTACCTCCTATGGCAGCTCGTTCCATGCACCCACCAGCCTTGGAGATAAAAAGTTGCCCCTCAGGTTCCTATTAAATCTTTCATCTTTCCCCCCCTTTCACTTTAAACCTATGTCCTCAGATTCCTGATTCTCTGCTCTGGATAAAAGTCTCTGTGAATTTACCCGATTTATTCCCTTCATGATCTTATACACCACTGCAAGATTACCCCTCATCCTCCTGCACTCCAAGGAATAAAGTCCTAGCCTGCCCCCAACCTCTCCCTGTAGATCACCTAGCCTGCCCCAACCTCTCCCTGTAGCTCACCTAGCCCACCCCAACCTCTCCCTGTAGCTCACCTAGCCCGCCCCAACCTCTCCCTGTAGCTCACCTAGCCTGCCCCAACCTCTCCCTGTAGCTCACCTAGCCTGCCCCAACCTCTCCCTGTAGATCACCTAGCCCGCCCCAACCTCTCCCTGTAGCTCACCTAGCCCGCCCCAACCTCTCCCTGTAGATAGCCTGCCCCAACCTCTCCCTGTAGATCACCTAGCCTGCCCCAACCTCTCCCTGTAGATCACCTAGCCTGCCCCAACCTCTCCCTGTAGATCACCTAGCCTGCCCCAACCTCTCCCTGTAGCTCACCTAGCCTGCCCCAACCTCTCCCTGTAGATAGCCTGCCCCAACCTCTCCCTGTAGATAGCCTGCCCCAACCTCTCCCTGTAGATCACCTAGCCTGCCCCAACCTCTCCCTGTAGCTCACCTAGCCTGCCCCAACCTCTCCCTGTAGCTCAGGCACTCAGGTCCTGGCCACATCCTTGTAAATCTTCTCTGCTTTCCAGCTTAACGACATCCTTCCTGTGGCATAGTGACCAAAACTGAACACAATACTCCAAATGTGGCCTCACCAACGTCTTGTACACCTGTACATAATGTCTAAACTCAATTCCTTAACTGATGAAGGTCGGCGTGCCAAAGCATCCTTCACCATCCAGTCTACCTGTGACACCACTCGCAGGGAACTGTGTACCTGGGCTCCTAGATCCTTCTGCACTACAACACGGTCCAGGGCCCTGCCATTCAATCTCGACATTTTCTCCACAGATGCTGCCTGACCCGCTGAGTTACTCCAGCACTCTGTGTCTATATTCACTATCATAAGGTCATAAGGAATAGGAGCAGAATTAGGCCATTTGGCCCATCAAGTCTACACCGTCATTCATTCATGGCTGATCTATCTCTCCATCCTAACCCCATTCTCCTGCCTTCTCCCCATAACCCCTGACACCCGCACTAATCAAGAATATCCCTGCCACCAAGTTGTACCCAGCGGGTTCTGTGTCTTTGTTGCCTGGTTTGACTTTCCAAACTATAAGACCTCACCTTCAGCTGTTTACATTCATTCCCGTACACCATGGTGTGGTGCCAGTACTCACATCAGCTTGTGCCGGTATTGGCAGAGTCCCGGTGTGATGGTGGAGTCCACATCAGAGATGCCAGTGTTTCCCGGCAACACCAGCACGTGTTTGCGGGTATTGCGGCACAGGCAGCCAATGCTGTAAGCCCGCTGTGGGTTGGTCCAGTAATCCTTCAGCCCCAGCCTGCTGCGATGGAACGACTCCAAGGTGACCTTGCCCAGGCAGCTTCTCCACGTCCTGTGCAGCACCGGGAACTGCACCCTGCAGGATGGACAATGCACTGGACATCAGCACTGGACAATGCACTGGACATCAGCACTGGACATCAGCACTGGACAATGCACTGGACATCAGCACTGGACATCAGCACTGGACAATGCACTGGACATCAGCAGTGGACAATGCACTGGACATCAGCTCAGACACAGACACTCACACTGCACCCTGCAGCATGGACAATGCACTGGACATCAGCACTGGGCATCAGCACTGGACAATGCACTGGACATCAGCTCAGACACAGACACTCACACTGCACCCTGCAGCATGGACAATGCACTGGACATCAGCACTGGACAATGCACTGGACATCAGCAGTGGACATAGACCCAGACACTCACACTTCACCATATTATTTCATGCTTGGGATGATGGGGTTACAGGGTGAGTTACACCGTACTGTTGCAAAGATGTGGTGACTTCCAACATAAACTATTAGAGAATCAAATCAGAAAACCCTGAGCTCACAGATTTGAGGAATTAGCGGAAAAGAACAATCTTGTGAAACAGATGAAGGGGCAGATGGTGTGGACAGGACTCAGTGTGACCAGTCCACACCCAACCAGGTGTTGCCCAGATCCAACATCTGTCTGGGCCTTTAGTATTATTCGTCCACCCACAGATGTTGCCCAACCTCCTGAGAATCTCCAACACTTTGTATTCATGAAGTGGTTCATTTGCAAGGTCTGTTTTAGGGAGTGGCGATCACTTGGGAAGCAACTTTCACACTGGCTGGCGGTTGGTAGAGCAAAGACCACCAGTGGCCAATGCGAGTGACAGGACAGTACAAACTGCACTCTGTAGAGAGTGGGGAGGGTTTAGTTTAGAGATACAGCACGGAAACAGGCCTTTATGTACTGATGGTAAAGTGAGAGAAGTACTCACAGCATGTGGTGTTGGTAGTCGTGGTAACTGGGGTAGGCCAGAGTCTCCATGTCCAAGTGGCCAGTGCAACGGGGTGACCTCAGGCCACGGGCTGTAGACGTCCAGCGGGCAGCATCCTGGGAGTGGAACCTCTGGTGACTGCCCAGCAGCAGTTCACGACGCAGGAGCGAGTCTCCAATGAGTTCCCATCGTGGGCTGTAGCTCAACACCATTGCTGCTGTAAACCAGGGGTCAGAGACAGGAATGTTATATAACATGCAACTGGTGTACAAGATGTCACCTTCAGTTCAGCTTAGTTTATTGTCACGTGTACAGAGGTACAGTCAAAAGCTTTTGTTGCGTGGTAGCCAGTCAGCGGAAAGACAATACGTAATTACAATTGAGCCATTTACAGTGTACAGATACATAATAAGGGAATAACGTTTAGTGCAAAGTAAAGCCAGGAAAGTCTGATCAAAGGTAGTCCGAGGGTCACCAATGTGGTAGATAGTAGCTCAGGACCTAATACACAAACCAACGTGTGTTTAGACACATAGGAACAGAATTAGGCCATTCGGCCCATCAAGTATGAACAGAGGAACTTCCAAAGGTTTAAATCCAGCTTCTTCCCAGTGGGCTCTTGTACCAGCAGGGCCCAGCACCACACAGACCCACAGGCCCAGCACCACACAGACCACAGGCCCAGCACCACAGACCCACAGGCCCAGCACCACACAGACCACAGGCCCAGCACCACAGACCCACAGGCCCAGCACCACAGGCCCACAGGCCCAGCACCACAGACCCACAGGCCCAGCACCACACAGACCCACAGGCCCAGCACCACACAGACCCACAGGCCCAGCACCACAGGCCCACAGGCCCAGCACCACAGGCCCACAGGCCCAGCACCACACAGACCACAGGCCCAGCACCACAGGCCCACAGGCCCAGCACCACACACACCACAGGCCCAGCACCACAGGCCCAGCACCACACAGACCCACAGGCCCAGCACCACACAGACCACAGGCCCAGCACCACAGGCCCAGCACCACAGGCCCAGCACCACAGACCCACAGGCCCAGCACCACAGACCCACAGGCCCAGCACCACAGACCACAGGCCCAGCACCACAGACCCACAGGCCCAGCACCACAGGCCCAGCACCACACAGACCACAGGCCCAATACCACAGGCCCAGCACCACACAGACCACAGGCCCAGCACCACACAGACCACAGGCCCAGCACCACAGGTCCACAGGCCCAGCACCACAGGCCCAGCACCACACAGCCCACAGGCCCAGCACCACACAGACCACAGGCCCAGCACCACACAGATCACAGGCCCAGCACCACACAGACCACAGGCCCAGCACCACAGGCCCAGCACCACACAGACCACAGGCCCAGCACCACACAGACCACAGGCCCAGCACCACACAGACCACAGGCCCAGCACCACACAGACCACAGGCCCAGCACCACACAGACCACAGGCCCAGCACCACACAGACCACAGGCCCAGCACCACAGACCCACAGGCCCAGCACCACACAGACCACAGGCCCAGTACCACACAGACCACAGGCCCAGCACCACAGGCCCACAGGCCCAGCACCACAGGCCCAGCACCACACAGACCACAGGCCCAGCACCACACAGACCACAGGCCCAGCACCACACAGACCACAGGCCCAGCACCACACAGACCACAGGCCCAGCACCACAGACCCACAGGCCCAGCACCACACAGACCACAGGCCCAGCACCACACAGACCACAGGCCCAGCACCACAGGCCCACAGGCCCAGCACCACAGGCCCAGCACCACACAGACCACAGGCCCAGCACCACACAGACCACAGGCCCAGCACCACACAGACCACAGGCCCAGCACCACAGGCCCACAGGCCCAGCAACCACAGGTCCAGCACCACAGACCCACAGGCCCAGCACCACACAGACCACAGGCCCAGCACCACAGACCCACAGGCCCAGCAACCACAGGCCCAGCACCACAGACCCACAGGCCCAGCAACCACAGGCCCAGCACCACACACACCACAGGCCCAGCACCACACAGACCACAGGCCCAGCACCACAGGCCCACAGGCCCAGCACCACACAGACCACAGGCCCAGCACCACACAGACCACAGGCCCAGTACCACACAGGCCCAGCGTCTCTATCTCAGTTGCACTACAAACTGCAGTTTTGATTTGTCGTGATCGGGTCCCATCTTATTACTAATTAATCATTGATAGTGCGATTAATTATTGTATATTTATTTGTGTTATTGCATTAATGTGCCTGTAAAACTGCAGTTTGTGTAGGAAGGAACTGTAGTTGCTGCTTTTCACCGAAGATAGACACAAAATACGGGACAACAACATCTGTGGATCAGTTTAATTGTTCTGTTTCCAGTAGAATATATCCCTCTAAATCTGTCCCATCCATGTACCTGTCCAAATGTCTTTTAAACATGGCGATAGTACCCGTCTCAACTATCTCCTCCGGCAGCTCGTTCCATATACCCAGCACCCTCTGTGTGAAAATGTTGCCCCTCGGGCTCCTAATAAATCTTCCCCCCCTCACCTTAAACTCATGTCCTCTGAGGGGTAAAAGACTCTGTGCATCTACCCGATCTATTCCCCTCATAATTTATGCACCTCTATAAGATCAGCTCTCATCCTCCTGCGTTCCAATGGTCTGGCAGGTGGGTCTTCCTGATACAGTGTGTGTGGAGGGGGGGGGAGAGGCACCTCAGTGAGTGCGGGGGGGGGGGGGGGGGGGGGGAGTCTACATTCCCAGTGAGTGTGGCGGGGGTCTACATTGGCAGTGGTGGGGGGGGGGGGGGGGTGTACACAGTCAGTGTGCTTGCTCTTGTATACACTGTGTGCCCAGTGGGCACCAGCTCCACGCCAGTCTCTGGGAGTGTCCATGTGTTTGAACAAGGATATCTTGATAACACACAGCAAACCACTGGCCAACGAGCGTCTGCACTCATCACCCGCTCCCGTGTTGCCGTCTCCACCTGACATGGAGGCGCGAGGCCGGTGGGTGTATGGAACCAGCTGCCCGTGGGGGGGGAGTATGGAACAAGCTGCCACAGGAGGTAGTTGAGGCTGGGACAGTAAGAACAACAAACACTTGGGCAGGTACATGGATAGCAACGATTTATGGACCAAACGCAAGCAGGTGGGACTAGCAAAAACACTCAGGGACACTGTGGGCCACCCTGGGCCACCCTGGGACACTCGACCGGGCCAATGGAGACGAGCTCTGACCCTCCAGTTTCCCCCATGATCATCTTTGCAGAAATCCCCCCTGAACTAAGAGCAAACTCCATGCATTCATCTGTTCACCATGAGAAGGTGCACTATTGCAGAAGCCACCCAGATTGTAGGAAGCTCCTCACCCTGAAGGCGTAGTGACCCTTACCTCTCTAGAAGATGGGGTGGTCCTGACAGAAAGACCCCGTCACCGCTACTCCTCACCGCAGGCACTGACTCCCGGTCGCCTGCAGCTCCCAGGAATATAGGCTTCCCAAAATAACAGTGACGAGGTCTGCAGCAACTGCTCACAAGCTGGAAGCAGATGAGGAGACATCTGAAAGGGGATATTCCCCGAGCACTCTGGCTGGGAGGTGTAAGAGGCCACATCCTCGTTAGTCAGTCATTAAATAAGGACATGTACCAACGCCAATACCGATGAACTTAGTCAATGTCTAAACAGGGCTGCACTTCTCATGAAGCTAATCGCTCTGATCTAGTCCCTGTCAATAGTGAAGACTCCCTGGAGCACAACAGGTCCGTGTTGGAAGAAACTGCAGATGCTGCAGCTTTATACCAACGATAGACACACGAAAAACCAAAGAAGGGTCTCGACCTGAAACGTCACCTATCCATGTTCTCCACAGATGCTGCCTGACCCGCTGAGTTACTCCAGCACTCTGTGAAACGTCACCTATCCATGTTCTCCACAGATGCTGCCTGACCCGCTGAGTTACTCCAGCACTCTGTGAAACGTCACCTATCCATGTTCTCCACAGATGCTGCCTGACCCGCTGAGTTACTCCAGCACTCTGTGTCTCTCTGCAGTCCAAGGCTATTGATGGCTTGCACCATCATTTTGATTTGATATTTTGCTTGGAACTTATGATAGATTGTAAATACAACGGTGATATAAGTGACGATCTTACTTCTAGCCATAAATGACGTTAACCTTTGTCCCAGGATCTGCAGGGGTTCTCCAGAGTTAGACCCCCTGTGTGTGTGTGTGTGTGTGTGTGTGTGAGGCCTGACTTCCATCAGGTTTCTGGACAGCCCTTCCATAAGCCAGGGTACTGTCCGATTCACCTCTACCCCATTGCGGACATTGGACTTTGTCTCTGGAACTGATGCTGATGCTACAATGCTGAGAACTATATTCTGCACTCTGTATCTTCCCCTTTGCTCCACCTATTGTACTGGAGTTTGAACGGATTGTATTTATGTTTAGTATAATCTGATCTGATTGGATAACATGCAGAACAAAGCATTTCACTGTACCTCGGTACATGTGGCAGTAATACACATAAAGGTGTGTGGGTTTGCAGGTTAATTGGCTTCTGTAGATTGCTCCTAGTGTGTAGGGAGCAGATGAGAAAGTGGGATAACACAGAAGTTGTGGGAAGGGTGATCGATGGTCAGCGTGGACTAGATGGGCCAAAGGGCCTCCCTTAATGCTGTATCTTTCAATGCAGTTTTACCTTTCAGCTGTGACGTGCTCAGTGGGACCACAGGTGAATGGTGCACATAGGAGCCTTACCGGGCTACAAGTGGCCCAAATGGCCTTCCTTCCCTGCAGACCACGAGTCTCCCCACCCCACCCCCCCTCCTTACCCCCATCCCACGAGTCCAGTCTCCTGACCATCTCTGCCTCACCCGGTAACATTTCTGCCACACTTCTGAAGAAAATATCTTCTGGGTGGGAAAGGAGAATGGTATTGGTGAAGACCCAAACCCTCTGGCAATGACCCAGCACATCTGGCAACGTCACCACCACTGCCACATCTGGCAACGTCACCTCCACATCTGGTGACGTCACCACCACTGCCACATCTGGCAACGTCACCTCCACATCTGGTGACGTCACCACCACCGCCACATCTGGCAACGTCATTGCCACATCTGGCAACGTCAGGACCTTTTGGGCTGGAAGCGGTGACGATAAACTGGCCAATCGTGCGGCAGTGGAATGTCACTAAAATATTACAGCTGCAAAAAGTGTAAAATGCAACAGTCGTCACTTAGTTCAAGGGTAAAGAATGAAGAATTATATTCACTTGGGCAGCCAGTGAGAGGAAGAAAGAGTGATCTGTCCTTCAGAACAAGGGGCAGTCTCAGCAGGAGATAGTTATTGCACAAAGCGTCTCATAGTGGCAACAAGAAAGAGATTGTGTTAGGTTGTCATTGTAAATGTTTCATCTATTGCAAGAATTGGCTTTGAGCAGCTCCAGGGATAAAACATGCAGCTCATAGATACCCGACGGCCACAGAATGAACAAGAGGAGACACGATGTACACACACCAGCTGCCTCACCGAAACAAATGACCAGCGCACAAAACCACCACCCTGCAAAACCTGCACTTGATGAAGGACCCAGAGCCCTGCGGATTATCACGGCACCCTGTCCCCATCACTGGGTACCACAGCACCCTGCCCCATTGCCGGGATTACCACAACATCCGTGTCTGAGGAGCTTGGGGATGGTTCAGTTCATGTTTGTCATACGCACAAGTCTCTGATTAGTACGGGTGTCAGAGGTTATGGGGAGAAGGCAGGGGAATGGGGTTAACTCAGCCATGATTGAATGGTGGAGTAGATTGATGGGTCGAATGGCCTAATTCAGCTCCTGTCATTTATGACATTATGAACAGGTATGGTGCGGGACAGGCAGCATCTCTGGAGAGAAGGAATGGGTGACGTTTCGGGTTGAGACCGGTCTATCTTCGGTTTAAACTCATCACAGGCACAGACTCTGCCCAACACAAAAACAAATTATACCTGCATCACACATCAAAACTCTAAAAGAAAGAAGATTGTGCAAAATAAAACCAGAAATGTTGTTTGACCCTAGTGTGTTGGGAGTGGACGCATATGTGGGATAACTTAGAACTGGTGTGAATGGTGATGGATTGTCGGTCTGGACTCAATGGGCCGAAGGGCCTGTGCCCGTGCTGTATCTTTCATCAGTGAATCAATGATTACTGGCATTGTTGAGCAGACCTGCTCTGCTAGAAGCAGGAAGGATGACAAACTGGAGCAGAAACACTGAAGCCTCACCAGAAATATCAAACAAACCAATCTGGAGAGATTAGTTCCGTTTAGTTTATTGTCACGTGTACCGAGGTACAGTGAAAAACTCTTGATGGGTGCTGACCAGTCAGCGGAAAGACAATACATGATTACAATCAAGCCGTCACACAGAGTACAGATACAGGATAAAGTGTAGGAAGGAACTGCAGGTGATGGTTTACACTGAAGATAGACACAAAATGCTGGAGTAACTCAGCAGGACCGGCAGCATCTCAGCTGGAGAAGGGTCTCGACCTGAAACGTCACCCATTCCTTCTCTCCAGAGATGCTGCCTGTCCCGCTGAGTTACTCCAGCATTTTGTGTCTATCTAAAGGGTAAAAGGGACAACATTTGTAGGGAATGTCATGTCATAAAGTCATAAGGAATAGTAGAATTAGGCCATTCGGCCCATCAAGTCTACTCCACCATTCAATCATGGCTGATCTATCTCTCCCTCCTAATCCCATTCCCCTGCCTTCTCCCCGTAATCTCTGATACCCGTACTAATCAATAATGGAGGGATATGGATTATGTTGGCCTTGGCATCATGTTTGGCACAGACATTGTGGGCCGAAGGGCCTGTTCTTGTGCTGTACTGTTCTAAGCTCTGTTCTGTAGAGAATGGAAACATGTGTTGTTGCGTGGTGTCTACAGACTCCTTGGTGTTGTTCCTTTCACACCACACACCAGAGAGGGAGCGGTCAACAAAACATTCACTCTAATTAAACAGTGGGGGTTGTTACCGTAATCTCCTCACTCAGAGCACTGTGGTCACGATTCTTCATGACACACTTACACGCACGCCCTTACACGCACGCCCTTACCACGACACACTTACACGCACGCCCTTCC
>NC_045982.1:370000-467500 GCF_010909765.2 Amblyraja radiata | reverse complement strand
CTTTGTGTCTATGTTTGGTGTAAACCAGCATCTGCAGATCCTTCTTACACGCATTGATGAGGTGAAGCTGGTAGGTGATAGGAGCAGAATTAGGCCATTCGGCCCATCACATCTACGCCATTCAATCATGGCTGATCTATCTCTCCCTCCTAACCCCATTCTCCTGCATTCTCCCCGTAACCTCTGACACCCGTACTAATCAAGAATCTATCTATCTCTGCTCTACGAATATCCATTGACTTGGCCTCCACAGCCTTCGGTGGCAAAGAATTCTACAGATTCACCACCCTCTGACTGAAGAAATTTCTCTTCATCTCCTTCCTAAAGGAACATCCTTTAATTCTGGGTCTATAACCTCTGGTCCTAGACTCTCCCACTAGTGGAAACATCCTCTCCACATCCACTCTATCCAGGCCTTTCACTATTCTGTATGTTTCAATGATGTCTCCCGCTCATCCTTCTAAACTCCAGCGAGTACAGGCCCAGCACCGACAAACGCTCATCATAGGTTAACCCACTCATTCCTGGGATCATTCTTGTAAACCTCCTCTGGACCCTCTCCATTGCCGGCACATCCTTCCTTCTTCTGCAGAGAGTAGTGCGTTCGGCTGAACGCACTATGGGAACTTCACTTGCCCCCCTGGAGGAACTATACATCAGGAGGTGCAACTCCAGAGCCAACAATATCATGAGAGACCCCTTCCACCCCTGCAACGGACTGTTCCAGCTGCTACGGTCAGGCAAACGCCTCTGATGCCAGTCGGTGAGAACGGCGAGGTTGAGAAGGAGTTTCTTCCCAGAGGCCATTCAGACTGTAAACGCCTATCTCACCAGGGACTAACTCTACTGAACGTTTTTCCTTCCATTATTTATTATGTAAAAGAATATGTGTGTTATGATTGTGTTTATAGTTTGTTTGGTTGTTTGGTTGTTTGTCTTTTGCACAAAAGTCCGCGAGCATTGCCACTTTCATTTCACTGCACATCTCGTATGTGTATGTGACAAATAAACTTGACTTGACTTGATTTGGAACCCAAATTACTCACAATATTCCAAATGTGGCCTTACCAGCACCTTACAGAGAGAGCCTCAGCATCAATGATCATGAAATAGATGCAGCCTCAGCCCACGGAACAGTTCATCTCTCCAGCACTGAGGCCCTGTCTCTATGGCAACGGTCTAGACAGTTCGCACACTCGCACTAATGCCCACGAGTGCTGGAGCTGAACTGTACTCTGTTGCCTCTCTGTCTCGACTCGGTACAGGCCCGGCCCAGACACGGTACAGGCCCTGCCCAGACACAGTACAGGCCCAGCCCAGTCAGTATAGGCCAGGCCCAGACAGTACAGGCCCCGGCCCAGACACGGTACAGGCCCGGCCCAGACACAGTACAGGCCCGGCCCAGACACGGTACAGGCCCTGCCCAGACACGGTACAGGCCCTGCCCAGTCAGTATAAGCCCAGACAGTACAGGCCCGGCCCAGACACACTACAGGCCCCGGCCCAGACTCGGTACAGGCCCAGCCCAGACAGTATAGGTCCCGGCCCAGACATTACAGGTCAGAGGACTCTACTCTGCCATCCGACATGGACCAGGGAGGTACCTTCACTGGGAAAGTTCCCTGGGAAAGTCCAAGCCACAGGCTGAACGTGGAAGTCCCTCACCCTTGAAACAGAAACAGAAACAGAAACAGGAGGTGGGGGTGGGGGTGGGGGAGGGGGTGGGGGTGGGGGTGGGGGGTGGTACGATGAACCAGCCAGTAGTGCTGGAGGAAACAGGCCAGTTACCATGGCAACTGCCCCTTCGGCCCATCGAGAATGTAATTGTCCTATCAGGGACACATGACAATAAACGCTCTTGAATCTCTCACTCCCTCTCTCCCCCTCTCTCTCTCCCTCCCCCCTCTCCGTGTTGACCGCCAGCATTCACCCCAACCACAGTTTATTCTCCGCATGGCCAAGTGTGGGGACTGCCACTGACGGCCACATGTATCTGGGGTGCCCGTACCCCAATACCAACACAGAGACAGCACTGGCTAGATTCTAACCCTCCACCCCTAAACTGGATGACTGAGTCACAGCTTGTAAACAGGCCTTCAGCCCAACTTACCCACACCGACCAACTACCTGCCTTTGCCCCATATCCCTCACAACCTGTCCTATCCATGTACCTGTCAATCTGTTACACAAAGCCTCAACTGCCTCCTCTGGCAGCTCGTTCCATACACCCATCACCCTTTGTGTGAAAAAGTTACCCCTCAGATTCCTATAAAATCTTTCCCCACTCACCTTGAACCTATGTCCTCTGGTCCTCGATCCCCCTACTCTGGGCAAGAGGCTCTGTGCGTCTACCCGATCTATTCCTCTCATGATTTTTCCCTTCCCTTTCTCTCTAGTTGTCTGTTCAACTCCTTCCACTGTGTCAGGAGGTGACAATAAATCTTTACTGAAATGTCAGAACTCCACAATATTAAAATATAAAAGTGGATCTCGTGGCAGCAACAGCAAGCTGTTTGGTTTCTTGGCTTAGCCTGCTGTTGGCACATAGTTCCCTGGCAACAGGCATGTTTATGTGGAGGGGGGGGGGAGGGGGCTGGTGATGGTTCAAGCATTCACCAGGTGAATCTGCATCAAAACAACCTCTCAGTGTCTCTGCTCCCGAGGTTGCCCAGCTCCGTGTCTCTTCCTAAAGGAATGTCTTGTTTACACATGTACCAATTCTCAGCGGAGAGGCTGAAAACCGACGAGTCGGCACAGACTAGCAAAGTCAGGAACCAAAACTCCCTGAAGGTTGGCTTTGAAATGGCTCGGGTGAAAGGTCAATTGCTATCTCTGTTTCTTATTCCACAGTCACTACTTCCAGAATGTTCCTTGAAGTGAGATCAGTTCCCTGGTCTGGAAACACTGTCAGTCCAGAGAGGAGGGGTTTGCCACTCATGGCCTGTGATACCATCCCTCTACTCTGGCAGCTCACGCCTTGATAACACACTGCAGGCTGTGCATGTCAGGTCTCAGTGTAGTCAGCACCGTCTCTGGACTGGATCTAGATCCCTGCTCTGCCCCTCTCCCTCCTCCCCCTCCCTCCCTCTCCCTCCTCTGCTGCTTCTTCTGTTCCTCTCCCTCTCTCCGGATTCTTTCTTCTTCCCTCTTTCTTTTTCCACCCACTTGTCTCTCCCTCTCGCACACACACTCTCTCTCTCTCTCTCCTTCCACCCACCCCCCCCTCTCTTTCTCTCTCTCATATACAGTCCCACCACCATACAGAGGCAAGCACCACACTGACATTATTGAAAAAGTACCATGGAAATCTGACTTCCAAAAACACCAGCACTTGCTAAAGCCGCAGAGAAGAGCGGCCCAGAACCCGACTGTTCAGTAAAGTTTGGCCAGCCATGCTGTTCGGACAGAATCTAACAATGGCTAAAGGGGAAGCCCATTGTCCAACTGCAGACGCTGATGTCCAGGGAAAGAAGCAGATCACGCCCCTGGACTTGTCATCAGGCGGAACATAGATAGTGAGCATGGAAACAGGCCCTTCGGCCCAACCTGCCCACACCAGCCAATATGTCTCAGTACACTAGTCCCACCTGTCCTATCCATGTACCTGTCCAAGTGTTTCTTAAACGTTGGGATAGTCCCAGCCTCAACTACCTCCTCCGGCAGCTTGTCCCATACACCCACCACCCTTTGTGTGAAAAAGTTACCCCTCAGATTCCAATTAAATCTTCTCCCCGTCACCTAAACCTCTGTCCTCTGGTCCTTGATTCCCCTACTCTGGGCAAGAGACTCTGTGCAAGAATGTCTCGATGCAAGAACCAGGGTCCATCCTCCCTCCCCTGGGACTATCCCCACTCAGCCAGCAGTGAATGCAATCTTTCTCCTCCCTTTATTGACACCACGACATCTACAACAGTCCCCAGAGGCAGGCTGACTGAACACACACAGTCGCTGGTGTCAACGGACCAAACTATGAACAGCAGCCCGTGGCTCTGATGCGTTTAGTGTCTCTGCACACAGACAATGAAAGGTCTGTAAAAATTCACAGTCTCCCTCGGGCAAACCATCAGTCGCTGGTCAGTACAGCTCCAGTATCGTGGGGGCCACTGTACGCGCCCCTTCTCACTCAGCTTTGTAACTGAAAGAAAGCATGAAACATCACATGGACCCAATCACAACCTCAGCCCATCAACGCCACTAGAGAAGATCGACAACAAATACTCAATCAAACTTCCACTGGTGTAGAGAGCACAGAGAGTGGTGGACACTGCCCGGTCCGTCACAGGTACTGACCCCCCCCCCACCACACACTGCCCGGTCCATCACAGGTACTGACCACCCCCCCACCACCACACACTGCCCGGTCCATCACAGATACTGACCCCCCCCCCCCCCCCCACCACACACTGCCCGGTCCATCACATGCACTGACCCACCCCCCCCCCCCCCCACCACACACTGCCCGGTCCATCACAGGTACTGACCCCCCCACCAACGAAGGGATCTACAGGAGGCGCTGCCTCAAAAACACAGCCAGCATCATCAGAGACCCATGCCACACCACCCTGGCCACACTCTCATCTCGCTGCTACCATGGGGGAGAAGGTACAGGAGCCTGAAAACCGTGACCTCCAGGTTCAAGAACAGCTTCTTCCCAACAACCATCAGGCTGTTGAACACTGCACAACACTGACCTCAGCAACTGATCTAACACGCACTGTGTCTGTTCTTGCTCTACAGACAGTGATTTTGCAAGTTAGGGTTACCGAGTATTACTGGTTATTAATTGATTGTATTATTGACTATTACATGTTTATTCAGTGTTGTTGCATCTACAGCTCCTGGTATTTATAACAATTAAACACTCTTGACTCGAATTGCAAAACTTTTTCTCTTCCAATGAGAATAGTCTGGTGAAGGTGACAGGAAGCAGAAGCACTCCGTGAGTGACCGAGTGCGGACCATAACTGACCAGCCGCTGATGGCCAGTGATGAATCAAATGGATTCTAATTGAGTTCTCTACCTGATGCTAATGCTTTACAGATGAGGTGCAATGTCTAACCACCCCCACGCTCTTCATTATTAAAAAACTCATAAAAGACTGGAGTAGCTGATGAAATGTTGGTCATTAAGATGCCTTTTTCATAATTACTTTATTTCTTGCATTGATTCAGTGTTCCTTCACTGCCCAGCTCGATGCTGGAGGAAGGGAAAGCAAACCTTGCTACCCTGGCAAGGCAAGTCACCTAAGGAGCAGTGAAATGCAGACACAAGGAACTGCAGCTGCTGGTTTACAAAAAAGACACAAAGTGCTGGAGTAACTCAGCGGGTCAGGCAGCATCTGTGGAGAACAGGTAGACAAAAGTGCTGGAGTAACTCAGCAGGTCAGGCAGCATCTCTGGAGAACATTTATTTTCGAAAACTAAACTTTATTCAGAATAAAAGTTATATACAAAACATAAAACTGTGCACAAACTTTTATTGGCCCCGGGGTGATATCCTGTCCCTTGTGTGAGGGGGGGTCCCCACCGGACCCCAATGTCCAGCAGTGGAAGGACCCTAGACTGTGGCCCTCCCCCACCGAGCCTTGGCGTTGGCTGCACCGAGCTTCAGTGCGTCCCTCAGCACGTACTCCTGCAGTCTGCAGCTGGCCAGTCGGCAACATTCCCCGATTAATATTTAGCTTACTTTAGTTTAGTTTAGAGATACAGCGTGAAAACATACCCTTCGGCCCACCGAGTCGGTGCCGACCAGCGATCCCCGAACACTAACATTATCCTACACACCAGGGACAATTTACAATTCTGCAACAAGTCTCAGACCAAAGAGGGTTGTTTACTGAGTTGATGAATTTCCGAATATGCCAACGGGGTCAGGACAGACAAGCTGGGCCGAAGGGCCTGCTTTCAGGTTGTACAGCTCTATGTGAGGGTGGATCAAATACACAAGGATTTAAATATTCATGAGTGTTCAGGATTTGGAATATGAAAGGGCGATGTGAATGGAATGAATATTCATACCATTATCCAGAGGCACTAATCACATTTGCAGCAGGTTGTGTCAACTCTAGCGAGCTCCGGTAAACTCAGCACAGCTGCAGATTAACAGGGAAATAATCTGCTGTTGTAAACCTGCCCTCTTGGCATGCATGTCTGATCCTACTTCACACTAAGGAGTGAAGAAGGCTTGTAGCTCCGCTGTTAAACTGAGGCCTGCAATCGCCTGGTGACGCGATGCTGGTTCTCCCGAGTGCCCTGGGAGGGATGCTCATGGATGGGTCAGTTCCGTCACCGAGCACGGGCTTTGATTTCTGGTCTCATTGATGTTGGTCGGAAGCTCTGACTCCCTGCAGCCAGTGGCTACAAATACTCTCGACATTGTCCCATGGAGAGTGTAGATCTGGGGGACAGTACAACAAATCCCCCCCCCCCCCCCAGCTGCTAATACAGTCTGAAGGGCCTTGACCCGAAACGCCACTCACCCATGTTCTACCGTGGTGCAGCGGGTAGAGCTGCTGCCTCACAGCGCCAGAGACCGGGTTCGATCCTGACCTCGGGTGCTGTCTGTACGAAGCTTGTACGTTCTCCCTGTGACCGCGTGGGTTCTCTCCTGATGCTAAGGCTTCCTCCCCACATTCCCAAGACGTGCAGGTGTGTAGGTTAAAGGTAGACACAAAATGCTGGAGTAACTCAGCGGGACAGGCAGCAAACCTGGAGAGAAGGATCCAAACTCCAGTATTTTGTGTCAACCTTCGATTTAAACCAGTTCTTTCTTACACAGATTTGTAGGTTAATTGGTTTGTGTAAACTGTCCCTATTGTAGGATATGACAATGGGATAACACAGAAGTGGTGTGTGGGTGATTGATGGTAGGCGCGGGATGAAGGGCCTGTTTCCATGAGGTGTCTCGAACCTAAAAGATGCTGCCTGACCTGCTGAGTTACTCCAGCACTCTGTGAAACGTCACCTATCCATGTTCTCCACAGATGCTGCCTGACCCGCCCAGTTACTCCAGCATTTTGTGTCATTTTTTCGTCGCCAGCAATCCATTTTAATCACGTAGGTACACAAAATTGCTGGGGAAACTCAGCGGGTGCAGCAGCATCTATGGACGCAATTTTGTGTACCTTCGATATTCCAGCATCTGCTGTTCCCTTTTGAACATTTTAATCACGTGTCCGATTACATTTCCAAACAGATCAAGCAGTCTTTTAATTCTTCACAAACACTTGGACTGAAGGATTTGAATTGAAAGCTTTGTGTCAACTCATTGTGCAGGAAAGTAAATAGACGGAATTATCAGCTCCTGCCCAGCTGACAAAGCGGCACAGTTGTTATATATTTACCAGCAGCTCCTGGTTACAGGGAGGCGGGAATGTCCGTATCAGTCAAGGTCAACCCAGCACCAGAGCTGATTGTGAACCTGGCCTTGAGCAGATTGTCCAATGGTTTTCACAGCAGCATCGACACTGGGTCGTGGGCCAGCAGTTAGTCCGCTGTTTGGGCTAGAAGATCCGTCCTCAGCGCGGAGTTCCAAACCTCAGCGACCGATCATTCTTCCCTCACTCTTTTACAGTTTTTAGGCTTTGGTTTTTTACCGAATCAACATTTTTATCAATGGGACAGGGTTGGGGAGGGGGGAGCAGGGTGGGGAGGGGGGAGCGGGGTGGGGAGGGGGGAGCAGGGTGGGGAGGGGGGAGCAGGGTGGGGAGGGGAGCCCACCTCACTGGCCCAGTGCCCCCTCCTTCGGAAGTGGCAGGAAACCAAACAAATTCTGCTCCTGACAATGAATGCCGCCGCCCCACAGTCACAGAGCTGTACAGCACGGAAACAGGTCCTTCAGCCCAACTTGTCCTTGCCGACCCAGTTGGCATATTGGGCCAGTCCCATTAACCTGTATCCGGCCCATAGCCTCCAACCTCTTCCTATCCAGATCTGTCCAATGTGATCTAAAGAAGGAATTTCCCAACAACATTTTTACTTCGAGACAAACGTCAAATTACCGGCTGATTTAAATGAAGCAAATTTGATTTCAAAGTGAGTCAGTGCAGGACTTGGTCGGGGATGGACGGGGCAGTAGGTCCCGCTGACTGAAGAGCACTCGTGTAACCGATAAGTTGAAGGGTGAGTTGACAGCTTCTGGCTGCACTGGTGCGAGTTGGAGCAGACCTCTCAGTGTTGGATCTAGAGTTCATCAGGTCACTGATCAGCTACACAACATTCTGGCAGGCAGGTTTGCCACTGCTACACGGGTGGTTTTAAACTGAATAAGGGGGGTGGGGTGTCGTATGGGATAGTGGAGGATGGAGTTAAAGGGAAAGGGTTTCTTAAATGTGTGAGCGTAGAGACAGAGGGGTGTAAAATGAGGGTAGAAGCAATAGGTAGCAAGGTGAAAAGTAAAAGTGGCAAGCAGACAAAACCAGGGCAAAAATCAAAAAGGGCCACTTTTCAACATAATTGTATAAGGGGTAAGAGTGTTGTAAAAACAAGCCTGAAGGCTTTGTGTCTCAATGCAAGGAGCATTCGTAATAAGGTGGATGAGTTGAATGTGCAGATAGCTATTAATGACTATGATATAGTTGGGATCACGGAGACATGGCTCCAGGGTGACCAAGGCTGGGAGCTGAACATCCAGGGATATTCAATATTCAGGAGGGATAGAGAGAAAGGAAAAGGAGGTGGGGTAGCGTTGCTGATTAGAGAGGAGATTAACGCAATGGAAAGGAAGGACATTAGTTTGGAGGATGTGGAATCGGTATGGGTAGAGCTGCGAAACACTAAGGGGCAGAAAACGCTGGTGGGTGTTGTGTACAGGCCACCTAACAGTAGTAGTGAAGTTGGAGATGGTATCAAACAGGAAATTAAAAATGCGTGCGACAAAGGCAAAACCGTTATAATGGGTGACTTCAATCTACATATAGATTGGGTGAATCAAATTGGCAGGGGTGCTGAGGAAGAGGATTTCTTGGAATGTATGCGGGATAGTTATCTAAATCAACATGTAGAGGAACCAACGAGAGAGCAGGCTATTTTAGACTGGGTATTGAGTAATGAGGAAGGGTTAGTTAGCAGTCTTGTTGTATGTGCCCCCTTGGGCAAGAGTGACCATAATATGGTTGAGTTCTTCATTAGGATGAAGAGTGACATTGTTAATTCAGAAACAATGGTTCTGAACTTAATAAAGGTAACTTTGAGGGTATGAGACGTCAATTGGCCAATATTGACTGGCAATTAATTCTAAAAGGGTTGACGGTGGATATGCAATGGACGACATTTAAAGACTGCATGGATGAACTACAAAAATTGTTCATCCCAGTTTGGCAAAAGAATAAATCAGGGAAGGTAGTACATCCGTGGATAACAAGGGAAATCAGGGATAGTATCAAAGCGAAGGATGATGCGTACAAATTAGCCAGAAAAGGCAGCATACCGGAGGACTGGGAGAAATTCAGAGACCAGCAGAGGAGGACAAATGGCTTAATTAGGAAAGGAAAAATAGATTATGAAAGAAAACTGGCAGGGAACATAAAAACTGACTGCAAAAGTTTTTATAGATATGTGAAAAGAAAGATTAGTTAAAACAAATGTAGGTCCCTTGCAATCAGAAACAGGTGAGTTGATCATGGGGAACAAGGATATGGCGGACCAATTGAATAACTACTTTGGTTCCGTCTTCACTAAGGAAGACATAAATAATCTGCCGGAAATAGCAGGGGACCGCGGGTCAAAGGAGTTGGAGGAATTGAGTGAAATCCAGGTTAGTCGGGAAGTGGTGTTGGGTAAATTAAATGGATTAAAGGCCGATAAATCCCCAGGGCCAGATAGGCTGCATCCCAGAGTACTTAAGGAAGTAGCTCCAGAAATAGTGGATGCATTAGTAATAATCTTTCAAAACTCTTTAGATTCTGGAGTAGTTCCTGAGGATTGGCGGGTAGCAAACGTAACCCCACTTTTTAAGAAGGGAAGGAGAGAGAAAACGGGGAATTACAGACCAGTTAGTCTAACATCGGTAGTGGGGAAACTGCTAGTCAGTTATTAAAGATGGGATAGCAGCACATTTGGAAAGTGGTGAAATCATTGGACAAAGTCAGCATGGATTTACGAAAGGTAAATCATGTCTGACGAATCTTATAGAATTGTTCGAGGATGTAACTAGTAGCGTGGATAGGGGAGAACCAGTGGATGTGGTGTATCTGGACTTCCAGAAGGCTTTCGACAAGGTCCCACATAAGAGATTAGTATACAAACTTAAAGCACACGGCATTGGGGGTTTAGTATTGATGTGGATAGAGAACTGGCTGCCAAACAGGAAGCAAAGAGTAGGAGTAAACGGGTCCTTTTCACAATGGCAGGCAGTGAATAGTGGGGTACCGCAAGGCTCAGTGCTGGGATCCCAGCTATTTACAATATATATTAATGATCTGGATGAGGGAATTGAAGGCAATATCTCCAAGTTTGCGGATGACACTAAGCTGGGGGGCAGTGTTAGCTGCGAGGAGGATGCTAGGAGACTGCAAGGTGACTTGGATAGGCTGGGTGAGTGGGCAAATGTTTGGCAGATGCAGTATAATGTGGATAAATGTGAGGTTATCCATTTTGGTGGCAAAAACAGGAAAGCAGACTATTAAATAAATGGTGGCCGACTAGGAAAAGGGGAGATGCAGCGAGACCTGGGTGTCATGGTACACCAGTCATTGAAAGTAGGCATGCAGGTGCAGCAGGCAGTGAAGAAAGCGAATGGTATGTTAGCTTTCATAGCAAAAGGATTTGAGTATAGGAGCAGGGAGGTTCTACTGCAGTTGTACAGGGTCTTGGTGAGACCACACCTGGAGTATTGCGTACAGTTTTGGTCTCCAAATCTGAGGAAGGACATTATTGCCATAGAGGGAGTGCAGAGAAGGTTCACCAGACTGATTCCTGGGATGTCAGGACTGTCTTATGAAGAAAGACTGGATAGACTTGGTTTATACTCTCTAGAATTTAGGAGATTGAGAGGGGATCTTATAGAAACTTATAAAATTCTTAAGGGGTTGGACAGGCTAGATGCAGGAAGATTGCTCCCGCTGTTGGGGAAGTCCAGGACAAGGGGTCACAGCTTAAGGATAAGGGGGAAATCCTTTAAAACCGAGATGAGAAGAACTTTTTTCACACAGAGTGGTGAATCTCTGGAACTCTCTGCCACAGAGGGTAGTCGAGGCCAGTTCATTGGCTATATTTAAGAGGGAGTTAGATGTGGCCCTTGTGGCTAAGGGGGTCAGAGGGTATGGAGAGAAGGCAGGTACGGGATACTGAGTTGGATGATCAGCCATGATCATATTGAATGGCGGTGCAGGCTCGAAGGGCCGAATGGCCTACTCCTGCACCTAATTTCTATGTTTCTATGCTGTTCCCACTATCAGTAAACAGCTCGAGATCTCACCCGGCTGATATTCTTGCTCCAGTACATCACAATTATCGCCTGAGACCTTCAGTCTTATCCAGCATTCCGTGTCCGTTCCACCCCAGTCCTCCATGAAGACTTCACCAAACGATCTTAAATCAGAGCTATTGACAGCGCCACCACAAGGACCCTCCAGCATGGACAGTCCTTGCATTGTTCCACATACTGGGCTTGCACTAAAATGGCCTTGTTCCCCGTATTACTGAGCAGTTATCGTGCTGCTGTTGATGGTCTATTTATTGATGGTGTTGTCTTAATCGGCCCCGGACGGCCACAGCCAATGAGAATGTCATCGTTCTGTTCCCTGCGACGATAATCATGGGTACACAAAAAAACTGGCGAAACACAGCGGGTGCAGCAGCATCTATGGAGCGAAGGAAATAGGCAACATTTCGGGCCGAACCCCTTCGTCTGAAGAACACTCGGACAGTGCCCCGGTTCAGACTAATGTATCAAATCAACTCTTTGATCTCTCAATTTCCCGTCCGTTGAAGCAGATTGATGCAGATTGGTGCAGATCACCCTCTCAGCACTATAGAAGGAACTGCAGATGCTGGTTTACACCGAAGATAGACACAAAATCCACAGAACATGGATAGGTGACGTTTCAGAGTGCTGGAGTAACTCAGCGGGTCAGGCAGCATCTGTGGGGAGAACAAATAGGTGACGATTCAGGGCGAGACCCTTTTCTCCACAAATGCTGTCTGCCCCGCTGAGTTACTCCAGCACTCTGTGAAACGTCACCTATCCATGTTCTCCACAGATGCTGCCTGACCCGCTGAGTTACTCCAGCACTCTGTGAAACGTCACCTATCCATGTTCTCCACAAATGCTGTCTGCCCCGCTGAGTTACTCCAGCACTCTGTGAAACGTCACCTATCCATGTTCTCCACAGATGTTGCCTGACCCGCCGAGTTACTCCAGCATTTCGTGCCTGGCCATTCTGCACTGTAGGTTGTGTGGGGAAACCATCATCACTGGAATAACTCCAGATGTGAGCACCAGCCACTGTATCACATTACACCAAAAACATATGGATGGAATTCCACAGCCAGCAGCAACTCCAAGAGGATAATTTAAAGCCAGCATCATTAGTTCCATTCCAACTTTATATGTCACTTTGGGTTTAAAAGCAAACTTCTGACAGTAAAACCATAATTGAATCAATCTGAGTGCTGTTAGAACCCCTTTAACTGTGACCAGTTACAGAGAGAATCAAACAGCATGGAAACAGGCCCTTCAGCCCACAACAGCCATGCTGACTAAGATGCCCATCTATACTAGTCCCACCTGCCCACATTTAGCCCATTTCCCTCAAAACCTTTCTTATCCAAGTGCAAGTTCCAAGTGTCTTTTAGTTGTTGCCACAGTACCTGCCTCAACTACCTCCTTTGCCAGCTTATTTCATGAAGAGGTTGCCCCTCAGGTTCCTATTTAAGCTTTCCCCTCTCACCCATGTCCTCTGGTTCTTGTTTCCCCTACTCTGGATAAAAGCCTCTGCATTCACCCAATCTATTCCCCTCTTGCTTTTATACACCTCTACAAGATCACCCCTCATCCTCCACTCTACAGTGAAGTCCAGCACTAGATACTCAGGCCAACAATGACCTCCCCCGCTGTGCAAAATACAGATGTGACCACTGTGATCCAGCTGTTCAGGAGATGGCTGCGTTTGCATACAGCTGTTTAGATATGGCCAAGTGTGGTGTTTCCAGCTCTTGCACTCCAGCACGTGAAGAAAGGTCCTGACCCAAACCATGACCTGTCCATTCCCTCCACAGATGCTGCCCGACCCGCTGAGTTCCTCCAGCACTTTGTGTTTTGCTCAGGATGCCAGCATCTGCAGTCTCCATCTCTAGCTGTTGGCTGAGTTTAGACTGCAATGAGTAGATGTTCTGGCCGTTTGTGTTCTCATCCATGTGACTTTATGAAGAAGTATTTGAACCGGCATCTGTTTTCCTGCTTCTGACCATGGGATAATGCAGTGACATTTGTTCAATGGTGTTCGTCTGCAGTAACGAGCTGAGGGGAGAGAGGCGATCTAACGCTGGGTGTGACCTAACTATAGGACTACTGTGAGAAACCGCTGCAGAACCGCAGTGTGAGGGGGGGGAGCAGGTAGGGTCGGTAGGTGAGGGGGGGGAGTAGGTAGGGTCGGTAGGTGAGGCTATCTGTTAACACAAGCCCCAGGCTGGTGTCAGAGAGCTGTGTGGGAATGACAAGGGGCCCAGTGAGGAGTCAACATCTTCAACAAGGCAGCATCACATTTATTGAGCCACATCTACACTCCCAGCTCACGTTCCACACGCTCTTGGTAACAGGACTGTGAAGACCGCAGCTTTCATTTTCCTCTCGTCAGTAACCATGGTGACTGCAGATGCACTAAATTCTCCAGACCCGGCACTCAATGTTGTACACATTGTTGAACAATTTTAACCCAATTACTGACAGATTATCTGTGACTATCAACAACTCATTGGTTAACGATGATCAGTTTGAAACCTGTGTCCATGTTTAAATTAAGCAGCTTCACCCAGTCCCATTTTAGCAGACTAGCAAGTTAACTAAACAATCCAATCAGAGCACACTTCAATAACTACCTCTGGAAAACTGTGTGGCCTAACAGGTGAAACATGACGACATTGGTTACATCCCAGTCTCACCGTTAATCATCAGCAGGAGGGAAGTGGAATGTCACGAGTGGTTACTTGTCATGTAGCAATATTTACTGCAGATGAAAACAGGCCTATAAACACAAATAAAGATACAGGAATCAATTATACAATACTATTCCTCATGAGAGGAATAGATCGGGTAGACACACAGAGTTTCTTGCCCAGTGTAGGGGAATCGAGGACCAGAGGACATAGGTTCAAGATGAAGGGGAAAAGATTTAATATGAATCCAAGGGGTGACTTTTTCCACACAGAGAGTGATGGATGTATGGAACAAGCTGCCAGAGGAGGTAGTTGAGGCTGGGATTATCCCATCACTACAAAAACAGTTAGACAGGTACATGCATAGGACGGGTTTGGAGGGATATGGACCCAGCACAGGCAAGTGGGACTATTGTAGCTGGGACATTGTTGGCCGGTGTGGGCGAGTTGGGCTGAAGGGCCTGTTTCCACACTGTATCACTCTATGACTCGAAGTCACATCTTACGTCAGCTTGTACTTGTGCGGCAACACCCTAACTTGACACTTGGAATGAGATGTTGTCCAGAGACGTTAGCAGCCTCTACAATAACACACAAACTCCAGCAAACGCCTCTTGGCTCATAGACTCATCAATGATAGGAGCAGAATTAGGCTGGTCAGCTCAAGACATCTAATCTGCCATTTAATCATGACTGATCTATCTCTCCCTCTCAACCCCATTCTCCTGCCTTCTCCCCATAACCTCTGACACCCGCACTAATCAAGAATCTGGTGAATAGAAATATTGGCAAAGTAATTAAAAATAAATAACAGAAATATCACATTTACATAAGTATTCAGACCCTTTACTCAGTACTTTGTTGAGGCACCTTTGGCAGCGATTACAGCCTCAAGTCTTCTTGGGTATGACACTACAAGCTTGGCACACTTGTATTTGGGCAATTTCTCCCATTCTTCTCTGCAGATCCTCGCACCCTCTGTCAGGTTGGATGGGGAGCATCGATGCACAGCTATTTCAGGTCCCTCCAGAGATGTTCGATTGGGTTCCTGTCTCGGAGGTCTACGGACAATTCCTTCGTCTTCATGGCTTGGTGTTTGCTCTGACATGCACTGTGAGCTGTGGGACCTTATATAGACAGGTGTGTGCCTTTCCAAATCATGTCCAATCAATTTAATTTACCACTGGTGGACTCCAATCAAGTTGTAGAATAATCAATGGAAATAGGATGAACCTGAACTCAATTTTGAGTGTCACAGCAAAGGGCCTGAATACTTATGTAAATGTGATATTTCAGTTATTTATTTTTAATTACTTTGCAAATATTTCTAAACGCCTGTTTTTGTTTCTTCATTCTGGGGTATTGTGTGTAGATTGATGATAAAACATTTTTTTATCAATTTAAAAGTGAGGCTGTAACTAACAAAATGTGGAAAAGTGAAGGGGTCTGAATACTTTCTAAATGCACTGTACTCACGAAAAAAATATTCCCCAGAACAAACTGAGAAATAGCTTCTCATAAAAAGATGACTTTCCAAAAAATGAAGCACTCAACCTGTTACCAAGATACCAAGATAATTGAGTTGTCAGTTGTACGTGAGCAGAACCATATAATTTTTACTTTCTGCAGCTTTACCTGGTCATTAACGCATTGACAGACGTAACGGATCACAATCAATGTTACCTTGTGTTACAGATAGACTCAAAATGCTGGAGGAACTCAGCGGGACAGGCAGCATCTCTGGAGAGAAGCAATGGGTGACGTTTCAGGTCATAGAAACGTAGAAAATAGGTGCAGGAGTAGGCCATTCGGCCCTTCGAGCCAGCACCGCCATTCAAAATAAACATGGCTCATCTTCTAAAATCAGAACCCCATTCCTGCTTTCTCCCCATCTTCCTTGATTCTAACTCTCTCTTGAAAACATCCAGTGAATTGGCCTCCACTGCCTTCTGAGGCAGAGGATTCCTCAGATTCACAACTCTCTGGGTGAAAATGTTTTTCCTCATCTCAGTCCTAAATGGCCGATCCCTTATTCTTAAACTGTGACCCCTGGTTCTTGACTCCCCCAACATCAGGAAATATTTTCCTGCATCTACCCTGTCCAATCACTTAAGAATTTTATATGTTTCGATATGTTGTTATACAAGACCCTTCTTTGGGTCCGAGTTACTTATTGTGTCTATCTTATACTTAAATATTTTAACTCCAGCTCAGAAATTATGCAAATTAAACGTTTTAGATCCTGTCCGTACAAAAAGTAGCGAAGGGTGAATATTTCAGGACCACTCTGTGGATGGAACTTCACAATGAATCTTCATAAATCATTTAATCCATGTCTGTCCATTTGGAGGTGTGCCCTGCTCAGATTGGGAGTCGTTTCGGACGAGCTGCCATTTCGCCATTAATCATGGCTGATCTATCTCTCCCTCTATTCTGAAACACGGTGAGATTGAACCCTCTGTATCTCAACTTAAGTGAATATTTGTGGAGCAAATTGAAATTGCAAACAACAAATATATTTTGTGTAGAAGGAACTGCAGATGCTGGTTTACACCGGCACAGATAGCCACAAAATGCTGGAGTAACTCAGCGAGACAGGCAGCATCTCTGGAGGATGTGGATAGATGACGTTTCGGGTCGAGACTCTTCTTCAGACGGAGTCAGGGGAGAGGGGGCAAGAGATGTGGAAGGACACAAAGTGCTGCAGAACTCTCGTCTGAGAGAGGAGAGCATTGTCTGCAGTAAAGTTTGGTCTTCATATTTTGGCCACATTGGACAGTAAGTAGGCCTTAAAGCTGAAGGCTATTGTAACATGAGCGAGCTCCTATCTTTGGAATGTTGCCATGGCAATTAGCTGGTGATCAGAAGTTATTTCTCGACATGCTTGTCTGTGGGAAGTCAGCGAGGATTGTCCCACAGGCTGAATGAAGATGAGTCGGGGAGCAATGGCATGGCTTCACAAACCTCCAGCCACCGTTGAATGCCATTGGCTTTGACTTTTGCCACAGTTCAGTCAACCTGCTGGTTTTTTCCGAGAATGAAATAATTTTTGCCCCAAATTCCCTTCAGGGTCGAAGGATCAGATTCCCCAGGGTCCAAGGGTCAGATTCTCCAGGGTTCAAGGGTCAGATTCTCCAGGGCGAATTTCCTGTTTTCTAACTGCAGCCGATGATGTAACTAAAGGTCCAGTTACCCACTGGTTCTTGAACACAAAGATGTTGTTTATGGAACACGCTGAATGCACGAGGTCTTGTCAAGGCCAAGGTGGACGAGTTACTGAGGCGGGCGGGAACAATGTTCTTTACATTAGAAGCACGGTTGTCCCAATAATGGTCCGGGTTCCCTGCGTTATAATGCTGGCTCTACCAGTCACAGCACACGGCAGTAAACCCAGAACACTAGTTGTGGTGAGTACTGTGTTGTTTTGTTTACTGGAAGAGGGTTTGGAGTTCAGCTCCTCCTGCTGTAACATGTTATGCATCAAATGGTGGAAAATCTCTGTACCAGCTCTGGGACTCTGATCTCCATGGGGAGTCTACCTGGGAGCCGGCGTTCCCATCAACACCTGATGCAGGTGGCCGGGGCTGGAATATCCGGATGATCTTGAGGACATTGGTACCCACATCAGGTGGTGATCTCGTCTGGCCAGCCCCAACCCAGCCCGCCCTTGGGAAGAGTTCACCCTGATGCCCGCCCAGTGAGCTGACAGTCTGGGCAAGTCTGGGCTGACAGCTGATGGGCAAGGATGCTCCCCGCCCTTCAGCTCATTCACTCTCCCTGGAGCAGACACTTCCTCCCTTGGCATCCAAGTGGGGAACAGCGACCTCACGTTAGGCCAGATAGCACTGGGCTGGATCCCACTGGGGCCGCGGCCTCTGCAACATCTCATGGCCAAAGTGTGACCTCTGATCATGATGGGCTGACTGTGTATATATGGATAGGACAGGTTTACAGGGATATGAACCACACACAGGCAGATGGGACTAGTGTAGTTGGGACATGTTGGTCAGTGTGGGCAAGTTGGGCCGAGGGGCATGTTTCCATGCAGTATAACTCTATAACTCCATGACTCTATGACACAGGTCTAGCAGGTGGTTCACGGTATTCACTGCACACTGGCATCGCACCTGGACTCCAGGAAAAGCCATTGGCCTGACGCTGCCCGATACACTGAGTAAATCCAGCATTGTCTGATTTTGTAGCAAATTGCGTCAGTGGTCAGGCAGCATCTGCAAAGGTCAACGTCAGGTCGTGACCCTGCATCGGGACTAAGAGCGTGGAGGCAAGATAACGGGACGGAGAGGTGAGAGGAATGGGAGGGACAGGAGCTGGTTAATGACAGGTGGGACTAGATAAGGAGGAGATGGTGGCCAGGTACCTGACACAGGTGGACAGGTATGTAGGGACAAAGTGCTGGAGTAACTTAGCGGGTCAAGCAGCATCTCTGGATAGGTGACGTTGTAGGTTGGGACCCTTCTTCAAAAGGTTGTGCAGTGCGAGGTGGATGCAGGCAGGGTGGACGGTGGTTGATGGACCAATGGACAAAGGCCAGAAATGAGAGCAGAAGGCGAGAGGCAGAAGGATTGAAGTGGTGAATTGTGAAGTCAGAGGAGGGGATGTTGTGGCGTCATTAGGTCCCCACAGCCAGTCTTTCCCCGGTGTTGTGTTTGTGCATCGCTCCACACACGAGACGACTGTCCCCGCAAACACCTCCCCTCCTCTGGGGAACACACAGGTAGCGTGTGTGTGTGTCGTTTACTGCCACAGTCAATGTTGGACACAATAAAACTGTCTGACAGGCATGTTTACAATGAAACTAATAAACGGAAGCATTCAACAGGATCAATAAACCTTAAATTCTGGAACCAAATCACGAGGATTCCCCACTCGCACACTGGGTCTGTCTGGATCTGGTACTGGTGGAATCCCCACCCCTCACCCCCCATCTCCTTCCCACCCCTGCTCCCCCCCGCCCACGCTCCCCGTGAATGAGGCTTGACCAGACCGAGCGCTGTAGTGACACCAGTACACCCAGTGTCCACTACACCCAGTGTCCACTACACCCAGTGTCCACTACACCCAGTGTCCACTACACCCAGTGTCCACTACACCCAATGTCCACTACACCCAGTGTCCAGTGTCCACTACACCCAGTGTCCACTACACCCAGTGTCCACCACACCCAGTGTCCACTACACCCAATGTCCACTACACCCAATGTCCACTACACCCAGTGTCCAGTGTCCACTACACCCAGTGTCCACTACACCCAATGTCCACTACACCCAGTGTCCATTGTCCACTACACCCAGTGTCCACTACACCCAATGTCCACTACACCCAGTGTCCACTACACCCAGTGTCCACTACACCCAGTGTCCACTACACCCAGTGTCCAGTGTCCACTACACCCAATGTCCACTACACCCAGTGTCCATTGTCCACTACACCCAGTGTCCACTACACCCAGTGTCCACTACACCCAGTGTCCACTACACCCAATGTCCACTACACCCAGTGTCCACTACACCCAATGTCCACTACACCCAGTGTCCAGTGTCCACTACACCCAGTGTCCACTACACCCAGTGTCCAGTGTCCACTACACCCAGTGTCCAGTGTCCACTACACCCAGTGTCCAGTGTCCACTACACCCAGTGTCCACTACACCCAATGTCCACTACACCCAGTGTCCACTACACCCAGTGTCCACTACACCCAGTGTCCACTACACCCGTGACATTTGGCAAAAAGAAGATTCAAGAGAATTGTCAGACACCAGTGACGGGCCAATTAAATACTCTGCCGCCTAACAGGCCCGTAAACGCAACACACACGAATAATATATAATATTCAATAATGAAATCAATTAATAGTCAGTAATACGATGTCACCAGACCATAACAGTGCTTCCAAAAACCATGGTAGATGTGAAGGAATTGCAACTACTGGTTTACACCGAAGATATATAGACAATAGGTGCAGGAGGAGGCCATTCGGCCCTTCGAGCCAGCACCGCCATTCAATGTGATCATGGCTGATCATCCACAATCGGTACCCCGTTCCTGCCTTCTCCCCCATATCCCCTGACTCAGCTAGCCCCAAGAGCTCTATCTAACTCTCTTTTGAAGAAAGACACAAAAAGCTGGAGTAACTCAACGGGACAGGCACCATCTGTGGATAGGTATCTCCAGTGATGCTGCCTGACCCGCTGAGTTACTCCAGTATTTTGTGTCTATCTTCGGTGTAAACTGGCATCTGCAGTTCCTTCCTCCACGTCAGCTCTCTTGGACTTGGGACCCGAAGCTTCAGTCTGCACCAGTCCCACGGACTAGACTCTGGCCGGAGGGGCCGCAGCGTCGGCCGCCTGTACTGATCGCTCCGTTCACCGTCCTCTAGAGCCGTGGCCTAAAGTGCCCGTCAATCATTGATCTGTACTGAGCAGCGATCGATACCTCGGACATGTGTCAGCAGCCGAGCTACTGTTTTATTGATAAGATCAGAGGATGCCCGAGGCTCTGGACGTTCACCGGCTTCGCTCTGGGGTCAGCGCTGCTCCGGGTTGTCCAGCGGCGATGACTGTGACCGGGGTGCGCGTGACCGGGGTGCGCGTGACCGAGGCGCGCGTTGCCGGAGGCGCGTGACCGGGGTGCGCGTGACCGGGGCGCGCGTTACTGCGCCACAGTTTCTCAGCCAGCTTGTCCAGGGAGATGGACACTGAAGAAGGGTCTCGACCTGAAACGTCACCCATTCCTTCTCTCCAGAGACGCTGCCTGTCCCGCTGAGTTACTCCAGCTGTTTGTGTCTATCTTCAGGGAGATGGACCTGTCCGGGGTCGCCATGAATCTCGCTTCGCTCTATTCCACAGCGACTGCCTTTTGAAGACGTTTGGACAAATGTGTGGGAGAGGAAGGATGGAGAGAAATCTACCCCAAAATGCCAACTTGGTTAGCATGGACAAGTTGGGCCGAAGGGCCTGTTTTGTGCTGTATAACTCTGTGACTGTATCTCGGTGTCTCCGTGTCTGTGTGACTCTGTGTCTCTGTCCCTTGTGCAGGCGGCGGGAGATGCTTCTGGCCACGGGCCCAGCCAACACTGCTTGTCCCCGTCCCTCGGAGTGAGTCCTGGCGGGGGAGAGAGAGGATGGGGGGAGGGGGGGGGGGGGGGGGGTGGAAGCGGAGGAGGAAATGTGAGGCGGGGGGTGGGGTGGGGAGAACAGAGGGACTGGGACAGAGAGAGAGAAGATGAAGGGGTAAGAGAAGAGAGGGACAGAGAGGGGGAGGGCGGAGGAGAAAGAATGGGGGAGGGGAGAGAGCAGCATCGTTGATCCACTGCCCGCAGAGTCCAGGTGGGGAGTTACCGGACATGGCCGGCAGGGTCCAGGCGGGGAGTTACCGGACACGGCCGGCAGGGTCCAGGTGGGGAGTTACCGGACACGGCCGGCAGAGTCCAGGCGGGGAGTTACCGGACACGGCCGGCTTTAACACGCAGCTGTCTGGCTCCGCGCACCAATTGTTCCTGGACATCAGAAGGTGTAATTTAATCCGCGGCTTTAGATTGGATGTGTCGCCGGGTCGCGTTGGCTGTGGCCGCGGCCACCGCTTAGTTGGACACGAGCTCGCAGCGAGGCGGCGGGGAAACGCGACCGCGGTTACGACAGCATTAGGCACAAAAATCTGGAGAAGGGTCTCGACCTGAAACGTCACCTATTCCTTCTCTCCAGATATACTGCCTGACCCGCTGAGTTACTCCAGCTTTTTGTGTCTGTCTTCGGTTTAAACCAGCACCGACAGTTTCTTCTTACACAACCTACATTAGTCATTACCCTGAATGATGAATCCCAAAGCACCGAAAGCCTTCTTGACCACCCTATCGAAGATAGATACAAAATGCTGGAGTAACTAGGCGGGTCAGGCAGCATCTGTGGAGAACAGGTAACACCCTGTCGACTTGTGCTGCCACTTTCAGGGAGTGAATCTTTGGCGATGCCCTTGCACTCCGTGAAGATCCTGCCCTGGTTTGACTTCCCAAAATGTAACACCTCGCACTTATCTCCACTAAACTGCACCAGCAATTCCTCAGCCCACTCGCCCAACTGATCTGCGGTTATTTTGTTAAGCATCATGGAAGTGCCTGAGCGTTCACATTATCCATGCCCCCCTCGTGGTCTTGTACACCTCAGTAAAGTCGCCCCTCAGCTTCTCTACGCTAAAAGAAATGTCAATGGTTTCCATAAAGCTGACAATTTATTCTGGAATTAAGTCGGATACATAGCGATTTGAGGAATGCAGTTGAACAGAGGGATCTAGGAATAACTGGGGACAAAGGGGAGCCGGCGCCGATACTGTGTAGATCAAAGATCCTATAGCAGAGCTCTGCTATAAGATCTTTGGTGTAGACTGTGAAAACGCCCCCTATGCGCGACTCTGTGCCAAACTCCACACGATGCGCAAACAAATCATTTCACTGTGACTTGTCCCATGTGACAATGACGTACTCAGTTCAGGTTCCACGTTAGCCAGTCCCCCCCACCCCACCCCCCACACCGCACCAGTTAGAACATAAACAATAGGTGTTGGAGTAGGCCATTCGGTCCTTCAAGCCAGCACCGCCATTCAATATGATCATGGCTGATCATCCACAATCAGTACCCCGTTCCTGCTTTCTCCCCATATCCGTTAACCCTCAGAGCTAAATCTACCTCTCTCTTGAAAACATCCAGACAATTGGCCTCCACTGCCTTTTGTGGCAGAGAATTGCACAGATTCACAACTCTCTGTGTGAAAACTTTTTCCTCATCTCAGTCCTAAATGGCTTACCCCTTATTCTTAAACTGTGACCCCTGGTTCTGGACTCCCTCAACACCGGGAACATTTTCCCTTCATCTACCCTGTCCAATTATCTAAGAATTTTATATGTTGCTATAAGTTCCCCTCGCATCTTTCTAAATTCCAGGGAATATAAGCCCAGTCGACCCATTCTTTCATCATATCTCAGTCCCGCCATCCGATGAAAGAATGGGTCGACTGGGCTTGTATTCGCTTGGATTTAGACGCTAAAACAAAGACACACGTCGTGATGGTGCTGGAACTGTGTACAGACAGTAATACAGCGGTGTATGGCCTGGCCCAGTGTAGCTGTGTCCAGTCAAGCTGTAGATGTTGTCACGTGGCCGGGCCCGGGGTGACCGCCATGTCCGTGTTACAGGAACATGCTGCCCGTATCCATGACAACCGCGGGGTGGGGGATGGGCGGAAGCTCGCCTGCACATTCTCAGCCTTCAGTCTTGATGTTTTCAAGAGAGAGTTAGATTTAGCTCTTGGGGCAAAAGGAATCAAGGGATATGGGGAGAAAGCAGGAACGGGGTACTGATTGTGGATGATCAGCCATGATCATATTGAATGGCGGTGCTGGCTCGAAGGACCGAATGGCCTACTCTGTCTATGTTTCCGTGTTTCAGCCAGTGGACGGCAAACACCCATCGCCATGTGAGGCATGTTGCGATGTCCGTGGTCAATGACTGGGAGACGGTGGGACGGGGCAGTCTCCATCTGCAGCCACTGGCAGAGACCACTGGCAGAGACCACTGGCAGAGACCACTGGCAGAGACCACTGGCAGAGACCACTGGCAGAGACCACTGGCTCAGTGGTTGCTAATGTCTACCGCCAGCGATGTAATAGGTCACAACAAGACCTAATCACCGTTGAGTTCAACATGGACTGACAGGTAACATAGCATGGTACAGCACAAGAACAGGCCCTTCAGCCCACAATATCTCGGGTAGAAGCCCGGGACGGGCCGGGGCTGGGGGCCGGCACCAGGGAGGCGTGAAGTGGGGCCTCGCGGTGGAGGTGGCGATGAGAGCGTGGAGGAAGAACGCTCGTGAAACTTCAATCAGATATACTTCAAAATGTACATTATTTTGTAAAAAATCTAACTACTATGTACTAACTTCAAGAAAATAAACAAAATGGTTCATTCTAAAGTTAATGAACGTTTTAATGACTTTGTTGTGACTGCTTTTTGGTGGGAAAGCATTTGAATATTTGGTTGCAACATGGAGATACGCAGTTTCAGCTGATCTTCTAGATGGGTATCCGCCATTTGTGACCTTATTGAAATCATATGCTATGTCGCTCTTCCAGGGAGATGCTAACTGCATTTCATTGTTTCTGTACTGTACACTGACAATGACAATTAAAGTTGAATCTGAATCTGAATCTGAATCTGAATCTGAATCTGAATCTTAAGGGCGTCTTGATTTGAGTTAGGTAGGAGAATGTAGATTCGCAGCAATAAGTGGTTGAAAAGCAAGAAAGCATTTTTCGCTCATGTCAAAGTTAACGTACATTCTAGAGTCGAATTAGAACCAAATCATGAGCATAACAGGTGTTAAAATAGCCCTCATGACTTACTAATGTTTTAATTGTGGCCGTCAGTCGGGGAGGATTATTTCGTTGGATCCTCTTTTACTCTTTGGTGTTTTAGATACATTCATCTTAAGATTAAAATAAGAATAATAAAGACGAACAAAAACATATTAATAAAAATAAAATGATTTGTTCTACAACATTTGGATTCATTCAAAACATATAAACATAGAAATTAGGTGCAGGAGTAGGCCATTCGGCCCTTCGAGCCTGCACCGCCATTCAATATGATCATGGCTGATCATCCAACTCAGTATCCCGTACCTGCCTTCTCTCCATACCCTCTGATCCCTTTAGCCACAAGGGCCACATCTAACTCCCTCTTAAATATAGCCAATGAACTGGCCTCAACTACCCTCTGTGGCAGAGAGTTCCAGAGATTCACCAATCTCTGTGTGAAAAAAGTTTTTCTCATCTCGGTTTTAAAGGATTTCCCCCTTATCCTTAAACTGTGACCCCTTGTCCTGGACTTCCCCAACATCGGGAACAAGAAGGAGTCTGAAGAAGGGTTTCGGCCCGAAACGTCGCCTATTTCCTTCGCTCCATAGATGCTGCTGCACCCGCTGAGTTTCCCCAGCAATTTTGTGTACCTTCGGGAACAATCTTCCTGCATCTAGCCTGTCCAACCCCTTAAGAATTTTGTAAGTTTCTATAAGATCCCCTCTCAATCTCCTAAATTCTAGAGAGTATAAACCAAGTCTATCCAGTCTTTCTTCATAAGACAGTCCTGACATCCCAGGAATCAGTCTGGTGAACCTTCTCTGTACTCCCTCTATGGCAATAATGTCCTTCCTCAGATTTGGAGACCAAAACTGTACGCAATACTCCAGGTGTGGTCTCACCAAGACCCTGTACAACTACAGTAGAACCTCCCTGCTCCTATACTCAAATCCTTTTGCTATGAAAGCTAACATACCATTCGCTTTCTTCACTGCCTGCTGCACCTGCATGCCTACTTTCAATGACTGGTGTACCATGACACCCAGGTCTCGTTGCATCTCCCCATTTCCTAATCAGCCACCATTTAGATAATAGTCTGCTTTCCTGTTTTTGCCACCAAAATGGATAACCTCACATTTACCCACATTATACTGCATCTGCCAAACATTTGCCCACTCACCCAGCCTATCCAAGTCACCTTGCAGTTTCCTAGCATCCTCCTCACAGCTAACACTGCCCCCCAGCTTAGTGTCATCCGCAAACTTGGAGATATTGCCTTCAATTCCCTCATCCAGATCATTAATATATATTGTAAATAGCTGAGGTCCCAGCACTGAGCCTTGCGGTACCCCACTAGTCACTGCCCGCCATTGTGAAAAGGACCCGTTTACTCCTACTCTTTGCCGACTTAATGTCCTAGAAGGCCGCAGGTTCCCCACCCCTGATCTACCTCATTGGTGACCCTCGGACTATCTTTGATCGGACTTTACTGGCTTTACCTTGCACTAAACGTTATTCCCTTTATCCTGTATCTGTACACTGTGGACGGCTCGAGTGTAATCATGTATTGTCTTTCCGCTGACTGGTTAGTACACGTGACAATAAACTTAAATCCCCCCCCCCCCCACCATTGTCGCTGTTTGATGATATTTAAGTCTTTGGAATATTTAACTGCAGCGTCTCTAGGGTCAAAGCCTCTGTTCCCATGACAACGGCAGCGGCGCCTTTAATTTCAGAGCCGCGTCTGTTCGGTGGAAAAATGCCAAGTCCTTTAGTAATTGTGGCATTTACATGTGGCATTTACATGTGGCATTTACATGTGGCATTTACATGTGGCATTTACATGTGGCATTTACATGTGGCATGTGTGAGGTGGCGGCTTTCACCCCCAGCCCCCACCTCCCCCTCCCCACCTCCCCCAGCCTATTGTGTGTTTCACCATTTACACCTCTGCTCAAAAACGCTTTGTCCACCTGCTTTCAGAGCGAATCTTTGCCTTAAGCCGACATTTGTAAGGAGCGCTGACCCTGGCGAGGGAGGGGGAGAGGACGGGGGAGGGGACGAGAGAGTGGGTGGGAGAAGGGGGTGGGGACGGGGGGTGGGGAGGTGAGGGTGAGGGGTAGGGGAAGGGACGGGGAGTGGGGAGGTGAGGGGTGGGGGAAGGGACGGGAGGTGAGGGTGGGGTGGGATGGGTGGGGGTGGGGGTGGGGAGGTGAGGGTGGGGGGGGGGAGTGGGGGAAGGGACGGGGGGAGGGGGTGGGGAGGTGAGGGTGGGGTGGGGGAAGGGACGGGGGGTGGTGGAAGGGAAGGGACGGGGGGTGAGGGGTGGGGGGTGGGGGGAGGGGGAGGAAGGGAGTGTTGTAGCCACACATCGGACGCTGTGAACCCGCACGCCTGCTCCACAGCTCCACCTAGTGGCGGCTGCCGGACCAGCAGCCCACCCGCTCCAGCACCAGCCAGCGTTGCATGTATGTACCGTTGCATGCGGCGAGCAGTGCAGGTTGTGCCGCCTGTGGTTCTGCATCCGTGTTCCTGCTCCTCACTCCACCCACCAACAGCACAAGGAGCTGCCATTCGCCTCACTCTGGTGTAAACACAACCTGCACTTCCCCCACCCAGCGTCTGCCTCAGTCTCTGGCAAGACAAATATCACCACCATTGCTAGAGTGATGCCGCACACACACTGGATGAACAGCTCCTCGTATTCCGCTTGGGTAGTTTACAACCATGTATGAACATTGAACTCTCCAATTACAAGAACACCCCCCCCCCCCCCCCCCCCCCCCCCCCCCCCCCCCCCCCCCCGCCCCACTCCCATCCATTTCCACGAACATTTATCCCACTACCCCAGTAACCCTGCTTCACAAAATCAACACCTTGTACAAGGCAGAGATATCCTTTCCAAATGAAATAAATCCCATGATTAACTGGAGGCGCGGGGAACTGCAGATGCTGGGATCTTCAGAAAAAGTGTTTGGGTCATGCAGCATCTGTGGAGGGAACGGGAGAAGCGTCCTAATCCGAAACGTCCACCACTTCATACCCCCCCCACCCCCACCCCCCACAAATGCTGCCTGACCCGCTGAGTCTGTCCATTCCCCCCACAGATGCTGCCTGACTTGTTGAGTCTGTCCATTCCCCCCACAGATGCTGCCTGACTTGTTGAGTCTGTCCATTCCCCCCACAGATGCTGCCTGACTTGTTGAGTCTGTCCATTCCCCCCACAGATGCTGCCTGACTTGTTGAGATCCTCCAGCACTTCCTCACCATGAACTGTCAGATATCTTATCCGTGGCCCCACCTACAAGTAGCACTAGAACTGGGTTTAATCTCCCGTCAATAACATTTCTCGATACCATATGGATTTGCACTGTTCTCCATTTCCAAGATGCTTTAAGGTTTGATATATTAATGTCAATTTATAAACCAGGGCTGTGCAGCTGAATGCAGAATGTGTGGCTTGTGCCTGTTGACTATGTTCGTCAATACATTGCATGAATGTGGGGCCTGCAGGTGATTAGTTCTGAGCTCAGTGGTAAACAACTGGCCATCTGGTGTTTTGTCCGAGTTTCCTTGTCAATGAGGTGTTGTTTTTAATACCTGATGCGTGCCGGGAAATACTGAATGATGTGATCAAGGTTCAATGATGTGATCAGGGTACACCCCCAACCACAATTAGATGTGACTGGATATCATGAAGAACAAGCATTTCATTGTGTCTCAGTACATGCAATAAAGAAACTAAGGTAAATAAAGTAACTAATTTGCTGCAAGGGCCAGGATCACAGGAATCGATTAATGATAGACCTCTATCCAGAGGATATTGAATGACAATGGGCACAGCGAGCGGCAGGGACTCAGGTTCGATCCACTCCTAGGGTGCTGTCTGTGTGGAGTTTGCACGTTCTCCCTGTGCCTGCATGGGTTTCCTCCGGGTGCTCCGGTTTCCTCTCACATCCCAAATACGTGTGGGTTTGTAGGTTAATCGGCCTCTGTGAGTTGCCCCTAGTGTGTAGGGAGTGGGATATTGTAGAACTAGTGTGAACGGGTGATCAATGGTTGGCACGGGCTCAATGGGCCGAAGGGCCTGTTTCTATGCTGTATCTCTAAACTAAACAAACGACAATCCACTGCTTAGAGATATAACAGTTGAAAGATCTGGTCCAATATTACAGACCATGTTTGGTAATAAATTCAATTATCATCTTCCCAATGTGGGACCAATGTGGGAATCAGGAACCGGAGGTGAGAGGGGAAAGACTCAATAGGAACCTGAGAAGCAATCTTCCACCATCACCCTCTGCTTCCTTCCATGAAGCCAATTTGTTATCCATTCAGCTATCTCTCCTTGGATTCCCTGCGATCTATCTTTCAAGTGCAGCCTACTATGCGGCACCTTGTCAAATGCCTTACTGAAACCCATGTACACAACATCTACAGACCTGCCCTCGTCGACTTTTTTGGTCACGTGTTCAAAAAAATCAATCAGATCAGCCCCAAATCAGCCCTTGCCCATCCAAATACCTGTATAACCTATCCCTCAGAATACTCTCCAGTAACTTTCCAACTACAGATGTTAAGCTCACTGGCCTATAGTTCCCAGCATTTTCTCTGCAGCCCTTCTTGAAAAAAGGCACAACATTTGCCCCCCTCCAGTCTTCCGTTGTGATAGGGTGGTTCAATTGCCTGATAATAGGTTTGGACAAACTGTCCCTGAATCTGGAGGTGTGCATTCTCACATCTCTATACCTCTTGCCTGATGGGAGAGGGGAGATCTTTACATTTTTAGTTTTAGTTTTACTGATACAGTGTGGAAACAGGCCCTTTGGCCCACCTAGTCGACGACACCCCACACTCTAGTTCTATCCTACACTCTAGCGGCGATTTACAGAAGCCAATTAACCTACAAACCTGCATGGCTTTGTAGTATGGGAGAAACACAGCTTCTTGCCCTGATACAGCTTGACCAGCTGCCTGGCATAGCGGATTGAACTGGTGTGTTAGCAATGTTGCCACAACATGACAATGACGTGTGCAAATTGGCACTAGGGCAGAGGCTGTGCTGGGTCACCAGGAACCTCATTACAACCCGTCTCGGGGCAACCGCTACAGGTGCAGACACCAAGCCAACACCAGCTGTGTCGGTGCCTCTACCAAACCTTCCTGTTCACCTGCCAAACGGGGGCAGACCACAGCGACCACACGCCCAGTTACAGCTCAGTCTGGGACCTGCATAGAAACTGCATGCAGCACCTGCTTCATAGAAGAGGAATAAGAATGGGACTTTCAGACCACAATATCTGTGCTGAAATTGAGGCCATCACTTATCTGCCTGCACATGACCCACAATGTCTATGCTGTACATGATGCCAAGTTAAACTAACCTCCTCTGCCTGCACATGTCCCACATCCCTTCATTCCCTGCAGATCCATGTTCCAATCCAAAAATCTTTAAAACGCCACTATCATATCTGCCTCCACCACCACCCCCAGCAGCACGTTCCAGCAGGCACCCACCACCCTCTGTGTAAAGATCCTGCCCTGCACATCTCCTTTAAACTTCGCCCCTCTCACCTTAAACCTATGCCCTCTAGTATTTGATTTTTCCATCCTGCGAAAAAGATTTTGACTGCTTTATCTATACCTCTTGTTATCTTAAGTCTGTCCAACCTCACCCTTGAATCCAGGCATCATTCTGGTCAACTCCTCTGCACTCTCTCCAAAGCCTCCTCATCCTGTAATGGGGCGACCTGAATTAACTGCAATACTCCAAATAATGTAATGTGCAAGATGTGATCTGTACTGTTCCGTGGCCGAGGTCGGATCAAGGTCGTGAGGGTCAAGAGGGTCGTGCGGGCCATGAGGGTCATGAGGGTCGTGAGGGTCGTGAGGGTCATGAGGGTCGTGAGGGTCGTGAGGGTCGTGAGGGTCATGAGGGTTGTGAGGGTCATGAGGGTCGTGAGGGTCGTGAGGGTCATGAGGGTCGTGAGGGTCGGTTCAAGAACCTGACGGTTGCGGGAAAGTAACTGCTGCTGAATAATTTATGTATAATTTATTAAATTGTCATTTAAAACTGGGGTGCATGGAAACTTCTGGAATTCGCTTCCCCTGAGGATGGTGGAAGCCAAATCTTTGGCACTATTCAAAGTGGATATAAATAAACATTTGAATGATCGAGGAAATAAAAATGATGGGGAGCCGGTACAGAGAGCCCAGCATTGATCAGCCAGGATCTCAGTGGACAGAGAGGCATCTGTCAGGGCAAAGAGACTCTCTTTACATATTTCTTCCTGATGTTGGGCAAATGATTGGCCAGTAAGATGCAGTACATGATTACTGTGCAGTAATACTGTACATGGTTAGGACACAGGAGTACCATACAGGAGGGCTATACATGGGTATGATACATGATTACTCTACATGATTACTGTACATTATTACTGAACATTATTACTGTAGATGATTACTGTAGATGATTACTGTACATGATTACTGTACATGATTACTCTACATGATTACTGTCCATGAGTACTGTAGATGATTACTGTACATTATTACTGAACATGAGTACTGAACATGAGTACTGAACATGAGTACTGAACATGAGTACTGAACATGATACATGAGCACAATACGACCAACATTCCAAAATCATCATTTATGTTCCAATGATTAGCAAATTGATATTGTATCATTATTATAATGACAACACAATGATAGGATTTACAATTGGGATGTAGAATGGTGTTAGATGAATCCAGGAGATTATTCCGGCCTCAAATAATGGGAAATTTTCAACATGTGTGAATGGAATCATTGTCCATTATTCAAATTGAAAAATACTAACAATTGCAAATGTTCGATGTTAATGCCAGAATAAGAATTGCTTCATAGGATGATTTTCCTTTGGGATTTATAAGCGGAGAAGAACATGATTATCTGATCAGGGATGTGATGGATTTGCGGCGTTACTATTCACACAGTTGAATAATATGTTTACCATCGGATGGTCCATTAAAAGATGTGAACACTACAGAGCTTTGTGTCCTGCAGTGTGTTCTGTGTTGTGAAACCCCCAATCTCTTGGGAGCCGAACGATGTACAGTGTGTGACCCAATGAGACAATGGCTGAAGCAAAACCACACCTGGACCAAAAGGGGAACCAGCTGAATATGAATCTACTTCAGACGATGGGTTTAACTCGTCCCTGGTGATTCACTGAAGGAATATATTGGACTCAGAGCGGCCTGATCAGTGACAGGGGGTTCGATCGATCATTCAGCTAAGTGCTGTTGTCCATTAACTTATTGATCATGGGCTGAATGCATTCAATTAGCATCAACTCTCTAGAATTTAGGAGATTGAGAGGGGATCTTATAGAAACTTACAAAATTCTTAAGGGGTTGGACAGGCTAGATGCAGGAAGATTGCTCCCGATGTTGGGGAAGTCCAGGACAAGGGGTCACAGCTTAAGGATAAGGGGGAAATCCTTTAAAACCGAGATGAGAAGAACTTTTTTCACACAGAGAGTGGTGAATCTCTGGAACTCCCTGCCACAGAGGGTAGTCGAGGCCAGTTCATTGGCTATATTTAAGAGGGAGTTAGATGTGGCCCTTGTGGCTAAGGGGATCAGAGGGTATGGAGAGAAGGCAGGTACGGGATACTGAGTTGGATGATCAGCCATGATCATATTGAATGGTGGTGCAGGCTCGAAGGGCCGAATGGCCTACTCCTGCACCTAATTTCTATGTTTCTATGTTTCTAACTGCATCAGGTTGAATTAATGGGGCATTGTGTTAAAGGCTCTTAAAATAGACCTTGTATCAAATTGGAGCCAAAATGTTGACATTTAAACTCACCTAACACAAGGAAAGCAGGAATGCATGTGTCAGGAACGAGACCTAACTCCCAAATTTGGCGGAGTGGTGGCAGGAATTTAATGCAGACAACTATGAGATCATGTATTTCAGGACATGCAAAGTAAACGGCAGGGACATCGGCAAAGTTAATGTCAGAGGGACCTTGGAGCACAAATGCCCACATAACTCCCTGAAAATGACAGTGTGGGTGGAGAGGGGTGAAGAAAGATTGCCTTCATCAACTGTGGCATTGATCAGCCAATACTTGTAGTAATGTGTACAGTTGTGGTTACCAGAGGAAGTGTGTGGTTCCATGAACTGACACTACCATGGGCTTGTTTAGCATCAATCTGATCTGAATCTGAATCGTGGCCTGCCTCCAATGCCAGAATAACCATGCTGACACTGCTCCATCCAGGACCGCAAAAAATTGCAACAAATTGTGGGCACAAGCAGCCTAGACCAGACCGTCACACAATCCAACCTCCCTGCTATTGAACATTGATACCTCACACAGCCTGAGCAAGGCCAGCAGCATAATCAATAATGAGACTTACCCCAGTCACTCCCTCCCAAGTCTCACCTCTCCCATCAAGCAAAAGGTACAGAAGTGTGAAAACGCACACCTACAGATTCAGGGAAGTTTCTTCCCAGCTGTTATCACGCAACTAAATCATCCTACCATCAACTAGAGAGCAGTGCTGAACTACTATCTACCTCTTTGATGACCCTCAGACTATCCTTGTTCGGACTTTGCTGGCTTTACCTTGCACTGAACGTTATTCCCTTATCATGTATCTATACACTGTAAAGACATTGATAGTAATCATGTATAGACACAAAATGCTGGAGTAACTCAGCGGGACAGGCAGCATCTCTGGGGAGAAGGGATTGTAATCATGTATTGTCTTTCTGCTGACTGGTTAGCATGCCATGAAAGCTTTTCATGGTACCTTGGTACACGTGACAATAAACTAAACTAAAGTAAATAAAGAGACCAGAAGTGTGTCCAGATGTGGCCACACTAGCACCGTGTAGAACTACAACAACACTATTTCCAAACTCTCAGTCTCTAACATGAAGGTCACTGGGCCATGCCTGTGGCCGCGGTCATGCACCACACACCCAGATCACTCCGATATTTACTCATCTGCTGACTTTCCCCATTTGGATAATAATACGGACGGTACTATTTGATTACGGGTTAAGGGGAGAAGACAGGAGAATAGGGTTGAGAGGGATAGATAGATCAGCCATGACTAAATGGGCCGAATGGCCCAATATTGTTCCAATCACATGAAAAGATTCTTCCTCCTGTCGTGAACTTGCATAATTGGGCATGTGATTGGCCAGTGCAGGAAAATGCAAGGTGACACATTCCCATGTCCCCTGGACATAGTGGGGGCATTTTGATTGAGAACAAGCAGGGTACTTTCTAGAGGAATGGAATTCACCACAAGGTAGATATACTAACCCTCATTGGGGCAGTTTGCAGATAATGCCACTGCAGTGATTGGATCTCCAATAATATTGAGATGGAGTACGAGAAGGGAAGACACATAGAAACATGGACAATAGGTGCAGGAGGAGGCCATTCGGCCCTTCGAGCCAGCACCACCATTCAATACAATCATGGCTGATCATCCAAAATCAGTACCCCGATCCTGCTTTCTCCCCATATCCCTTGATTCCATTAGCCCCTAAGACCTAAATCTAACTCTCTCTTGAACACGTAGCAAGATACAGTGAAATCCATCTTCTCCCAACAAATGTTGTCTTTTTAAGATCCTTGTGTCGACGGTAAATGCTTGTTCGGCGACCCAGTCAAATCATGCCGTACATGCAAGAGAGGCCATTGGGCGACAATGTGCCAGCTGTTCCTCAGAAACTGATCATATTGTTGTTCTGGAACCTTCTCTTGCCCACGTGGACCTTGGACAGAGTTCTAAATGTAATGAAGGCGCGAGCAACTGTCGGTGCTGGAGTAACTCAGCGGGTCAGGCAGCATCCGCCGGGAAAGACCCACCCACGTCCTCCACAGATGCTGCCTGACCCGCTGAGTTCCTCCAGCACTTGTCCTGCTCACTCGGGTGAAGGAAGGGCAGCGACGTGGATGGTATTTGAAGACTATTTTTATTGCATGTACAGAGACATTTTCTGAGGCAGCCACTACAATACCCTAGTCTTCCACTACCTGCTCCCATATTCTCACATTTATACTAATATTCCGTGGCTGGTTACGTGGCGCGGGCCGGAGGGTTCCTGTCCATCGCGATATACACGTCGATGGACACGTGTGGAATCGTCAGGCAGTGACTCCCCGGACATCTCCTCAGCTGTCTGGCGGGGGAGAAAAAGCTGCGTTAGGTGTATACACGGCCATAGAACAGAGTACACAAGAGTGTACACACGGGCATAGAACAGAGTACACAAGAAGTGTACACACGGGCATAGAACAGCGTACACAAGAGGTGTACACGTGCACATAAAACAGTGTACACAAGAGTGTACACGCGGGCAGAGAACAGATTATAGGGGTGGCGCAGCGGTGACGTTTCACAAAGTGCTGGAGTAACTCAGCGGGTCAGGCAGCATCTGTGTTGAGAAGGAATGGGTGACGTTACGAGTCGAGACCCAGAAAAGTTATTCCAACTTTTTGTGTCGGTCTTCAGTTTTACGCTGGGATTTGATTTGCGAATGAGTCGGCGTTGTTGGTCCAGGTCAACCACGTGACAGACCCATCATCCGGCGGTGACATTATCTGCCCAGAGTCCGCGTCCCGACCCTCACCCTCACCTATCCATGTTCTCCACAGATGCTGCCTGACCCGCTGAGTTACTCTGTACTTTTTTTTGCGGGGAATGTCAACTTGGTCGGAATGGACAAGGTGGGCCGAAGGGCCTATTTCCGTACTACACGGCTCTGTGACTCTCCAAGTTCATTGATTACAGGTTAGGAATTGTACGGGCAAGTGGCGCAGTGAGGAGGCGAGTTTGCGGCCGGGTGTCGGGACCGGTCGGGCGCACAGATTGCAGGCGCGGGACCGGGAGACCGGGAGACGGGGCCATCGCGCCGGCGCTTCTTGCCTTGAACCTGCGGCGAGACGGCCCGGGCTCTGTGGCGTCACAGCGACCTCGCCCCGGCCCCGGGATCTCGGTGACTTCAGGACTTTCACAGCCGACAAACTGAATGCCCCCTTTCCCCGGGGCCCTTGTACCGGGACAGACCGGGACGGAGCGGGACAGGGCGAGCCGAGCTGGTCTGTGAGATGACGCCGGCATTGCTCATTGCCGGTGCCGTGACGCGCGGGGTCCCGATTACCCGCTGTCCCGGGCGCGGTCCCGCGGTCCCGCCGGCGGCGCGCACCTACCTGGCGGCTCGCTGGCTCGGGAGCTCGGGCTCCGGATTGAGTGGCCGGGACAGAGATCCCTTCGAATCGCCCGCCTCGATCGGGAATCTCCGTGGCTCGGTGTGCGTCGGGGAGTTCATCTCTGGGGGGGGGGGGGGGGGGGGGGGGGGAGGTAGAACAAGGTCAGGCCGGGCGCGGGCACGGTGTAGGCGCGGATACGGTGTGGGTGTGGGCGCGGGCACGATGTGGACGCGGGAACGATTTGGACGCGGGAACGGTGTAGGCGCGGGCACGGTGTGGGCGCGGGCACGATTTGGACGCGGGAACGGTGTGGGCGCGGGCACCGTGTGGGTGAGCGCGGGCACGGTGAGGGTGTGAGCGCGGTCACGGTGTGGGCGTGGGCATGATGTGGGCGCGGGCAGGGTGAGGGCGCGGGCACGGTGTGGGTGTGGGCGCGGGCACGGTGAGAGTGTGGGCGCGGGCACGATGTGGGCGCGGGCACGGTGAGGGTGTGGGCCGGGCACGGTGAGAGCGTGGGCGCGGTGAGGGTGTGGGCGCGTGCACGGTGAGGGTGTGGGCGCGGGCACGATGTGGGCGCAGGCACGGTGAGGGCGCGGGCACGATGTGGGCGCGGGCACGGTTTGGGTGTGGGCGCGGGCACGGTGAGGGTGTGGGTGCGGGCACGGTTTGGGTGTGGGCGCGGGCACGGTGAGGGTGTGGGTGCGGGCACGATGTGGGCGGGCGCGGGCACGGTGAGGGTGTGGGCGCGGACACGATGTGGGTGTGGGCACGGGCACGGTGAGGGTGTGGGCGCGGGCATGGTTTGGGTGTGGGCGCGGGCACGGTGAGGGCGCGGGAACGGTGAGGGTGTGGGCGCGGGCACGGTGAAGGTGTGGGCACGGGCACGGTGAGGGTGTGGGCGCGGGCACGGTGAGGGTGTGGGCGCGGGCACGGTGTGGGCGCGGGCACGGGCACGGTGAGGGTGTGGGCGCGGGCACGGTGAGGTTGTGGGTGTGGGCGCGGGCACGGTGTGGGCGCGGGTACGACGCGGGATTGGCGCTACTCACTGGCATCAGGAGATGGAGTGGTTTAGCGACAACTCCGCTCGGGCTTCTCCGATTGATCAGATTGCGGCGCCGGGGGCGGCGGCTCAGCCGGTTCACGGCCCCGCGTCACAATCAGCGCCGTCAATGGACGTCGGCAGCGCGCCTCGGGAGCGAGCGCCGCCGCCGGGCCTCGGGAGCGCGCCGTTCCGCTGCGCTGGTGGGGATTGGACGCAGCTCCGGCCTTTCCCCGGCTTCCGTGGTGTCCGGCCCGGGCCGCGCGGACAGAGCCCCGGGGACGGGCCGAGTGGTCGCGGCGGGATGTTAGAGACATCTTGGTCATCGCTCCTCAACCTTCAAACTGGTGATTGGATGGATTTATAAACAGAGAAAGCGCGGGGAATTGTCAGCGGGTCGGGCAGCATCTGTGGAGAAAGTCTGAGCGGGAACGTTTCAGCTCCAACGCGTGATCAGGAACCCGAGCTTGGTTCTCTTTGGATAAGACATCAATGATTTGGATGAGAACATACACGGCAAGATTAGCAAGTTTGAACTAACAACAAAAGTTAGTTGTTTTCCCCATAGTGAAGAAGGTTGTGAAAGATTGCAGCAGGATCTGGATCGATTGGCCAGGTGGGTGGAGGAATGGTTGACGTCGAACAAGGACAGGACCTACACAGTGAATGGTCGGCCTCTGGGGAGTGTTGTAGAGCAGCGGGATCTAGGATTACAGGTGCATGGTTCCTTGAAGGTCGAGTCGCAGGTAGATAAGGTGGTCAAAAAGGCTTTCGGCACTTTGGCCTTCATCAGTCAGAATATTTAGTATAGAAGTTGGGAAGTCATGGTGCAGTTGTACAAGACGTTGGTGAGACCACATTTAGAATATTGTGTTCAGTTCTGGGCACCATGTTATAGGAAAGATTGAAAGGGTTCAGAATAGATTTACGATGATGTTGCCAGGACTAGAGGGTGTGAGCTATAGGGAGAGGTTAAGTAGGCTGGATCTCTACTCCTTGAAGCGCAGGAGAATGAGGGGAGATCTTATAAAAGTGTGTACAATCATGAGAGGAATAGATCGGGTAGATGCACAGAGTCTCTTGCCCAGAGTAGAGGAATCGAGGACCAGAGGACATAGGTTCAAGGTGAAGGGGAAATATTTAATAGGAATCTGAGGGGTAACTTTTTCACACAGAGGGTGGTGGGTGTATGGAACAAGCTGCCAGAGGAGGTAGTTGAGGCTGGGACTATCCCAACGTTTAAAAACAATGACCCACACCGGCTCCAATCAGACCGTGCCATTGACGGAGAGATTTCTCCTCGCCTGCAGCGAGACGGTCCCGGATGGGCCGAGTTCCCCCCGACGCTGGCTCTGTTTCACAGTAACAGGACCTGCCTGTGACGTGAAATTAAGGGGTTAACTTGATCACCACTACCGCCGCGTCAAGAGATCAGGCACCAAAGCTAACCAGACCCTAACCAGTAACCAGTGAAACCATCAATGCTTGTGGCGGGCGGGGATCCCACAAGTCTCCTTAGTAACAGCGAAATTGTGGCATCACAATCAGGCCACATTTATATCTGCTGGGATTACTTTGCCTGAGTGGTCACACCCGGGATTGCTTTTTTTATAATGTTCAATTTTAGAAATAATTTAGGAAGCCCAGAAACGTTGGTTAGGTTCCGTGGAACTGGATAAATTGAGGAATGTGATCGCTGGGACTCGCTGGAAGGTGGATGCAAAGCGATGGATAAACTGCTCCTGTCTAAAGGATACCAGCTGGGGGAAACTATCGGAGAGGGCACATACTCCAAGGTGAAGGAGGCGTACAGCAGGAATCTGCAGCGCAAGGTGGCCATCAAAATCATCGACAGACGCACAGCGCCGAAGGGTAAGGTAAACACAAGGAACCATCTCCGCCGCCTCCACTCAGCCCAGATGTGGTTTAGATCCCACTTAGTGTCCGCTCAGCTGATGACAGTTTCCGCCGGTGACGGACAGCTTTAGCTCAAAGCTCGTCATAGAGTCACAGAGCTGGACAGCACGGAGACAGGCCCTTCGGCCCACCTTGTCCATGCCGACCAAGTTGGCGTACAGGGCAAGTCCCATGTGGCTGTCATTGGCCCATGTCCCTGTAATCCACACATCTGCCAAGGGGAGACACAAAGATCTACAGATGCTGGAATCTTGCGTAGACCCGGAAATGAGTAACTCAGCGGGGAGGTCAGCGTGTCTGGACAACATGGTGAGGTGACCCTTCCATCTACATCTGTCCAATAGTCTTTTAAAACTTGTAACTGTACCCGCCTCTAAAGCTTCCTCTGGCAGCTCGTTCCAGGCGCGGACTAGCGTCCGAGTGGAAAAGTTGTCCCGTGGCCAGTCTTAACTCACCCCTCTCTCGCTCCAAGCCTCTGCCCTCTCTCGCTCCAAGCCTCTGCCCCCTAGTTCTAGAGTCCTCTGCCACGGAAAATAGTGAACGTTCAACTTTATCCGTGCCCCTCATGATCTTGTACACCTCAGTAAGGTCACCCCCCGCTCCAGAGTTAAAGTCCCAATCGGTCCAACCTCTCCCCGTCACCCGGGTAACATCCTGGCGAGTCGCATCTTCACCCTTTCCAATGAATCGCGAGATCTGATGTGATGGACAAAGTTCATGTCCATAAGTGATAGGAGCAGAATTAGGCCATTCGGCCCATCAGGCTTACTCCGCCACTCAATCATGGCTGATCTATCTCTCCCTCCTAACTCCACCCTCCCGCCTTCTCCCCATAACTCCTGACAACGTGATGTGATGGATGGAGAGGGTATACAGTACAACAACGCTCCCGTTATTATTGGGGGGGGGGGGGGCAGTGAGGATGGGGTCAGGGGGAGAGGGGTCTGAGGAGACATCAGTACAGCACAGAACAGGCCCTTCAGCCCAACTTGTCCATGTCCACCAAGTCAGCAAGGCGGGCGAGTCCAATATGGCCCAATCCCTGAAACACCTCCCATCCACAGATCTGTCCAACTGTGTTTTATAACTTCATCTGCCGCTTATTCCAGATACAAACCACACTCAGTGGAAAAGTTACCCCGAGGGACGGGAGCGTGGACTTCCCTCTTAAATCTACCCCCTCTCGCCTTAATCCTATGCCCTCTAGTTTCCGGATCCTCTCACCTGGGAAAAGGACTTTGGGCGTTCACTTTATCCGAGCCTCTCATGATCTTGTACACCTCAATAAGTTCACCCCTCAGCCTCCTACAAAGAAAAAGGCCTAGCCTATCCAACCATAAGTGGAATTATCTGCCACAGAAGGCAGTGGAGGCCAACTCACTGGATGTTTCTAATGGGGAGAAGGCAGGAACGGGGTATTGATTGTGGATGATCAGCCATGATCATATTTGAATGCGGTGCTTGACTCGAAGGGCCGAATGGCCTACTCCTGCACCTATTGGTTCTCGGGCCGGGGCGGTTGTCGGGGGCGGTTCTCGGGCCGGGGTGGTTCTCGGGGCCCGGGGGCGGTTGTCGGGGCCCGGGGGCGGTTGTCGGGGGCCGGGGGCGGTTCTCGGGCCGGGGCGGTTGTCGGGCCGGGGGCGGTTGTCGGGGGCCGGGGGCGGTTCTCGGGCCGGGGGGGTTCTCGGGGCTGGGGGCCGGGGCGGTTCTCGGGCCGGGGGGGTTCTCGGGGCTGGGGGCCGGGCCGGTTCTTGAAGCTGATCCATGCGCTATCCGCCTGCAGATTTCATCCACAAATTCCTGCCGCGGGAGTTGCAGATCGTGCAGGTTTTGGACCACCAGAACATCGTGAAGGTACACGAGGTGTGGGAATCTGAGGACGGCCGTATCGGGATGGTGATGGAGCTGGCAGAGGGCGGCGATATTTTGGAGCACATCCGCAGGGAGGGGCCGCTGTCCGAGCTGCTGGCGCGGCCGCTTTTCCGCCAGTTAGTGAACGCTATCCGCTATTGCCACGACCGCGGCATCGCGCACCGCGACCTCAAGTGCGAGAACACGCTGCTGGACAAAAGCTTCAACGTCAAGCTAGCCGACTTCGGCTTCGCCACGCACTTTGGCGGCGGCGCGGCCGAGCTGAGCCAGACCTTCTGCGGCAGCACGGCGTATGCGGCGCCCGAGGTTCTACAAGGAGTGCCGCACCAGAGCTCGAAGAGCGACGTGTGGAGTTTGGGCATCGTGTTGTACATCGTGCTGTGCGGGCACTTGCCCTTCGACGACTCCAACATCCCCAAGATGCTGTGGTTGCAACAGAACGGTGTCGCCTTCCCGCAGCAGCGCCAGCTCAGCCGCGAGGTCCGTGACTTGGTCGGCCGCTTGTTGGAGCCAGACTGCTCTCTCAGGCCCCTCATCTCCCACGTCTGCTCGCACCCCTGGCTGGCGGAGCCGCAATAAAATGCTCTTACACTGGCGGCTCGCCTCTGTCCCTCGCTCCCGCCCGCCCGCGTCCGGCCGCTCCAGCACCCGCAACCCCCCCCCCCCCCCCTCACAGCGCTTCCCCCACCCCCCCCCCCCCCCCCCCCAAATCTCCTCCCCCTCCACACCCCCCTCCCATGTCGCTTCCCCACACAAACTCCTCCCCGGCGTGCGGGTGTGAGTCTGCGAGGGGACAGCCCCGCCCAGGCGGCGGAGACAGAGGGAATGGGACGAGGGGCGGGAGGATTGTAGGCCAGGTAACCGTGAGCATCGGCAGGGTTGTAGTAGACGTCCCCTGTGATGGAGACAGGGAGATTAACAAAGGGGAGAGAGGTCCAGGTGAAGCTGAGAGCAGGTTGGGTTGGCGGCGAAGATAATGAAACCTCTAACCCTAATGCAGCAGAGATAAAGGTGGGGACGGCCAGTGTAAAAGCTGGGCCCATGGCTACAGCGTTCTGGGTCGGTGGTAGAGCAGAGACCGTGACGGTGGGGGTCTCTCAGACACAACCTCTGCCCCACCCTCTGGCACTGACCACCTGCTCACTTCCCAGTCGCACTAAACGGCTGGACCTGAAACTGTTTCTCTTCCCACATCTACTTCGCCTCCAGCTGCTCCCTGCATTATCCTTATTTCAGATTTCCAGCAGCTGCTGTTGTGAGATCGGGCCTTGCTTGAAACGAGGTGTCAGACCATGCCCCAAGATTACTGGGCTCATGATCTGTGAGCAAGGCTGGCCAGATGTACATCAGTCTGAAGAAGGATCTCAACGCGAAACGTCACCCATTCCTTCTCTCCAGAGATGCTGCCTGTCCCGCTGAGTTACTCCAGCATTTTGTGTCTGTCTTAGGTTTAAACCAGCATCTGCAGTTCCTTCCTACCCAGCTGTATATAAAGGGGTGGAGAAATGGCAGATGGAATTTAATCCAAGCAAGACTTTGAGAGGTTGATTGTAAGGGGAAAATATACAAGAACATGATTCTCAACAGCAGTAAGGTAGAGGGATCTTGGGCTCCAAGTCCAGAGCTCTTTGAAAGTGGCATCACAAGTAGATAGTAGTAAAAAAGGCATGTGGTATTCTTGCTTTCACAGGCAAGAGCATTGATTACAAGAGTCAGGATGTCATGATGCAGATTGAGAGGACTTTGGTTCAGCCACATTTGGAATATTACATGCAGTTCTGGTCTCTCGATAGAGGGTGGGTGTGGAGGCTTTGGAAAGGGTGTGGGTGCAGATGAGATTTGCCGGTATTTAGGGAGAAGGTGGACAGACTTTTATTGTTTTCCCTGGAATGCCAGAGGCTGCAGAGAGACCTTGTAGAAGTATAAACATTATGAGAGGCATAGCTTCATGGTGAGAGGGGCAAAGTTCAAAGGAGATGTGCGGAACAACACACTCACTGGGTGAGTGACAGGAGTTTGTGGTGGAGGCAAATACAATAATGGCATTGAAGAGGCTTTTGTATAGGAATTGGAGGCATAGATAGGTGGTCTTGGCATTATGTACAGCTCCAGCACTGTGGGCCGAAGGGCCTCTCCTTGTGCTGTTCTATGTCTGCAACTTCCACTAAAAGCAAAAGCAATCCTCAAACCAGCAAGGACAGAACGTTGCTCTGGAAACCCGGGCTCAGGTGTCCGTCCCATGTTAATGCTGCTGTGATCAGGACGTCGGTCATCATTGCCCAGTTGTACAATAACCTTCCCTGAGAAGTTTTGCTGCCGCCTGCGACACTTGCACGCTTACATCGCAAACATGGCAATAACAAATCACATTATAACTATGTACATTACATAAAACAAACAGTAACTTCAATATCTGCTTTTATTTTGCACTGTTTCCAAGTAGTAAAAAAACTGACATTGAGATGAGATCCTAAGATTTGGAAACTCAAACATTAAGTTAAATAATGTATAATTTTTCTAAAGACCAATGATTTTCAAGAAATGCTATTCCTTAAAACAAGAGGCAAGGCAGCTGTACGGAGATAATACTATAAATTATTCGGAAAATGTAAAAATGGTGGGTGCTGGAAATGTGAAACGAGAGAGAGAATGCAGAGAATGTTCAGTAGGTCAGGCAGCATCTGTGGAGAGAAAGACAATGTACCATGCTGACTGCATTTCATCACAACATTGCCCCACTAGCCACAGACACTGCCTGCTGTCTATTCCTGATGTTTGCCCATTTACTGGGAAGCTAATGTAGGGAAATGTAACGTTCACAGCCACAGTTTCATATCACAATATTTGTTTGATGTTGCCACTTGAAGCTGTACTGGTACATTTAAATATCAATGATTCCACTTTCACTGAAACCGGACAGGAAGGAAATGTCAACAAATATTTTCCCCTTTTGATAAGCAGAAAAGTAGTGAAGAGGAAGGATAAGCAGACAATACTCACATCATGCACCTCACTGCCCTCCTCTGTACCACCAGTCCTCTCCCTCCTGCCCAGTGGTCTCACCCAACTTCTAAATGCTATCTCACGAGTTCTCGTGGAAGCCACAGCCACGGTGATAGAATTAGATGGGAACGCATTTAATTTTAAAGACAATTGAAGCATCGCATGAGTCTGTAGTTTAGAAGTTTACTTTTGTGAATAAAACTCACTTGTGCTGATGGGAGTTGGGGGGGGGGGGGGGGGGGGGGGGGGGAGGGATGCAGGGAGGCGAGTCAGTCACTGCTGCAACAGCCAGTTCCATTAATGCACAGCAGGTGCTTCATCCTATCCAAGACTCTGCAACACTTTGTGAAGCTTCGAGATATATCTTGATCTCAGTCACACGCCCACAGGTCACAGAAGCACATCCCGTGACAAAATACCATCTGCACAAATAAACAAACTAAATACGTGTCTTGAGATTATTTGTGTAAATTATTGAGTGGTTGTTTGCAAAAAGTGTATATTTGGGTCTTAATCAGCTGGTGCTAGAATAAAAATGGCAATGTTGCCAGGTTTACTACTGTCCTGTGTGACAAGAATTTAGATTTTTACATTGCTTAACATTTAAAAACTCAGAGCAAACCCTGTCGCCATAGGATCTGTGCCTGTGTCGGGACAGTCTGATGCCCACAGCTCAGTATTAGACCCATGCTGTAATCATGGGTGGTAAAGGGGTGGCCAGGGAGGGGAGGTGAGGTGATGAGGTGATGTGAGGTGTGGCGAGGTGAGGGGTGGTGAGGGGAGGGGTGGTGAGGGGAGGGGTGGTGAGGGGAGGGGTGGTGAGGGGAGGGCAGGGGAGGGGAGGTGAGGGATTGGAGGGGGGTCAGGGGAAGACACTGCACCCCAAGCACTACTCCACACTACAATGATCACAAATGGACCAGGTGAGCTGCTTCCCTTCAGCCTAGAGTCGCGTAGCACTGATTAGTACGGGTGTCGGGTTACGGGGAGAAGGCAGGGGTGGAGAGGAAAAGATAGATCGGCCATAATTGAACGACTTAATGGACCGAATGGCCTACTTCTGTTCCAATGACATGAGCAGAAACCCGGCCTCCTGAGGTCTTGGTTCCATTTGAATTAATTTGTGTGACTTCGAGAACAGTCTTTACAACTGAAAATTCATTTAATCATAAATGCCTAAAGTATATTTAATAAATACTCAGATAGTCGCAGCATCTGTGCAGAAAGATTCCTGGCACAAAGGATTGCAGGTATCCTGCAGCATGGCAATAGCTGAGCACTGGTCCACGTGATGGCTGGGGGTTTTGTACAATCGTGCTCCAGTTTACTTACAACAAATCATCATTTATTGTAAATTTATTTGTTTGTTATCATTGTATCTAATGTGTCTGTAAAGTGACAGCAGGTCAGTTTAACATCCGCCGCATGCACAAACACGTCTGACTCCAGAGTATCTCTCGTTTTTAATTCTCGTTTCTAATTTACATAAGCTGCACTTAATTTCTTTAAGAAAAATCCATCTGTTTTGTAGTGATCTCTTCAAACTTGAACCTAGTCGACAGTGAGTGGTAGCCCAGAAACAATGGTAATGCACACATGAGCAAGGTCGCACAAAGAGGACATTAATGAGGAAAGCAAACGGCAGGTCCACAGATCAAAGCAGTGTGGCTACTGCAGGTCAAAGATCATTCATCAGGGGAAAGGCCCTGGATTTGAAACATTTACTCTCTCTCTACAGATGCTGCCTGACCTGCCGAGTAGGTCCAGCACTTATTATTTCAGACTCAAATCGTGCTTTCAGATTCTTTATGGAATGCAAGTTTTACGTTTTCACAAAGCATTTGTTTTCTTTTATAACGTTCTCACCTGTCACAACCAGAAAGCATGCTGAACAGAGAGATCTCAGGTTAAATACCCAATAACCACAAGCTGAACTCTGCTCCTGCCCACCTCTCTTCAAGCCCTTGCCCCTGGTGAGGCTGAGCTGTAAACACTAACCTCCAGCGCCACCCTGCAATAAATCTCTGGACATATCCCACCATCACCATCACCGTGACAGGGTGGATGGGGCATAAGTTAACATTTCCACATCCCCGATTCAATATTCAACGTTCAAAACAGAATTCAATTGACATTAGCTTATGATTGGCTACAAGGAATGATTTTTTTTTTAAATAGAGAACTCACAGGATTTTTAAATGCCAATAGATTTAGCATCGAAATTATTTTCACTTTTATTTTGTAATGCTCCAGTTTTAAAGCAGCTTTCGCTTCACTGTGACTAATGGAGAAACAACTTCCCATCAGCATTGTCGCTGACTTTTTATTTAAAAGGTGCTCAAACAGAGAACGCATTAGTGAATTAACTGTATAATTTAACTTTCATAGCTGCAAGTGCAAATCTGTAAAAGATCTAAGGGAATTTGAATTACAAAACTAATGGTTTCTTATATCTGAGGGCTAGAAAATGCATGTATAATTTAAAATATATATTGCACAAACAACCAGCTTCATTACCAGGAAACAAAATATCATTAGAAACATTCAGTGATGCCTCTCACCGAATAGAAGTCAACAGTAATAAACCATGCTGATAGATCTGGGAGTCCGTCACATGCTCAAAAGCCTGTATATGATACAATAACATGCAGTAGAAAAGATGTTCCTCAAGCTTATTGAAGCAATGACATACAATACCTGTATTTACACTACGGGCTAAGAATATAAACACCGGTTCCATTACATCAAGAAAAAACAATTCGAGAAATCAGCGGGAAATGTAGTGTCCAACGCATTTTATTCCCAATTCTCCCAATCCTCATCTTCCAGCTGAAAGAGAAAACATTTACAAATGAGGCCACCTGTCGGACAGTAGCTGCAGTAGTATTTACCAGCGTACAGTCACAGTGGACACAAACCAAGGCGTTGTACCTGATGATCTGTCACATCCACCTGCGATAGTGCCAACTGGACCTCCTCCTCAGTCATATCCAGATCAAAGTCTTTTTCCCAGTCCTCACTGATGTCAGTGCTCGACCCTGAAATTCATATTCAGAGTGAAAGACGGGAACAATCTGACATTTACTTTGAAAGGAGATGACCAAATGATGAACAATTAAGGAGAAAATTAAGTAGCTCCAGCACTCCTCAGCACGAGTTATAAATATCTTCTTGTATTATATTAGCATTTACATTATTTTATGGATGTTTGCACAAATGATATTGGGAGGAAAAGTCTTGAGCTACTGCAAAATGATTATAGGAAGTTAGGCAATGGTTGAAAAGCAGAAGCTCCAGGGCAGTGATGTCTGGATTATTCCTGGTGCCACGTGCTAGTGGTACAGCAGGAACCGAACAAGGACTGTTGGCTTTAATTGCATTTATTTTAATGCGAGAATGTCTGACAGGTGAGGTGGATGAACTCAGGTGGTGGGTAGGTATGTGTGATTGGGCCGTTACGGACACCTGGCTAAGAAGGGGACACGACTAACAGCTTAGTATTCCAGGTACACAAGCTGCAGGAGAGAGAGAGAGAGAGAGAGAGAGAGCGTTGGGGGTAGACAGAAGGGCAGTTGCTTAATTCATGAAGGAGAGTGTCACAGCTGTAATTTGAGGATGTAACTAGGAAAATGGAAAAGGGAGAGCCAGTGAAGGTAGTGTACCTGGGCTTTCAGAAAGCCTTTGATAAGGTCCCACATAGGAGATTAGTGGGCAAAATTAGGGTACATGGTATTGGGTTAGAGTGCTGACTTGGATAGAAAATTGGTTGGCAGACAGGAAACAAAGAGTAAGGATTAACGGGTCCCTTTCAGAATGGCAGGCAGTGACTAGTGGGGTACCGCAAGGCTCGGTGCTGGAACCGCAGCTACTTACAATATACGTCAATAGATGAAGGGATTCAAAGTAACATTAGCAAATCTGCAGATGACACAAAGCTGGGCGGCTGGGCGGCAGTGTGAACTGTGAGGTGAGGATGATGCTATGAGAATGTAGGGTGACTTGGACAGGTTGGGTGAGTGGGTAGATGCATGGCAGATGCAGATTAATGTGGATAAATGTGAGGTTATCCACCTTGGTAGCAAAAACAGGAAGGCAGATTACTATCTAAATGGTGTCAAGTTGGGAAAAGGGGAAGTACAACGGGATCCGGGTTCATTGACTTGTTCATCAGTCAATGAAAGTAAGCATGCAGGTACAGCAAGCAGTGAAGAAAGCGAATGGCATGTTGGCCTTCATAACAAGAGGAGTTGAGTATAGGAGCAAAGAGGTCCTTCTGCAGTTGTACAGAGTCCTAGTGAGACCACACCTGGAGTATTGTGTGCAGTTTTGGTTCCCTAATTTGAAGAAGGATATTCCTGCTATTGAGAGAGTGCAGCGTAGGTTTACAAGGTTAATTTTCAGGATGGCGGGACTGTCATATGCTGAGCGAATGGAGCGGCTGGGCTTGTATACTCTGGAGTTTAGAAGGATGAGAGGGGATCTGATTGAAACATATAAGATTATTAAGGGTTTGGACACGCTAGAGACAGGAAACATGTTCCCCATGTTGGGGGAGTCCAGAACCAGGGGCCACTGTTTAAGAATAAGGGGCAAGCCATTTTACACTGGCTTACACTGGCTCTGCCATTTATTCATCCACCCTTTCAACTTGTCTAAATCACCTCAAAATCTTCCTACATCCTCTTAATAATTCCATTGTTTAGAGCAACCTTATGCTCTGTTCTCTTATGCAAATCATTGCCGCACCAAAAAGCAGAGAAATTGTGTTCCGTTCATTTTCTATTTTTAAATTCTCCATCTCTCTTGATGGAAAGTATTAACTCATTAATTCATATTCCTGCACATTAAGATTTAAACACCACCTTTCTTTCAGGTGTAACTTTGAACTGGATTAGTTTGACCGCGTGAAGTTTTAGCCTCATGTAGCAAATCAATGTTTAGTTTAGAGATACAGTGCGGAAACAGGCCCTTCGGCCCACCGGTTTCACACCGACCAGCGATCTCCGCACAGTAGCACTATCCAACACACACTAGGGACAATTTACACTTATACCAAGTCAATTAACCTACAGACCTGCACGTTAGGTTTGGAGTGTGGGAGGAAACTGAAGATCTCAGAGAAAACCCATGCGGTCACGGGGAGAACATACAAACTCCATACAGACAGCACCCGTAGTCAGGATCGAACCGGGGTGTCCGGCGCTGCAAGGCAGCAACTCTACCGCTGCGCCACAAATATGATAGATCATCACGACTATTACAATGGGCAATATGAGGATATTACAATTTAAAAATCAAATCACACCTTTAAAAAAAATGCCTGTAAATGTATCGGACAGCACAGTAATCTTCCACGATGATCCCCCCACCCGCAGTAATCTACCACGATAATCCCCCCCCCCGCAGTAATCTACCACGATAATCCCCCCCCACAGTAATTTACCACGATAATCCCCCCCGCAATAATCTTCCACGATGATCCCCCCCCCCCGCAGTAATCTACCACGACCCCCCCCCGCAGTAATCTTCCACGATGATCCCCCCCCCCCGCAGTAATCTACCACGACCACCCCCCCCGCAGTAATCTACCACGATAATCCCCCCCGCAGTAATCTACCACGATAATAACCCCCCGCAGTAATCTACCACAATGACCCCCCCCCACAGTAATCTACCACGATAATCCCCCCCCGCAGTAATCTACCACAATGATCCCCCCCCGCAGTAATCTACCACAATGACCCCCCCCACAGTAATCTACCACAATGACCCCCCCCAGTAATCTACCACGATGACCCCCCCCCCCGCAGTAATCTACCACAATGATCCCCCCCCCCCCCCCGCAGTAATTTCCCACGATGATTCCCCCCAACGCAGTAATCTACCACGATGATCTCCCCCCCCCCTCAAACATTACCTTTCTTTCCATTATTGGATGGCGTGGACTTCCCACTGTCTGAATTGAGTTCATACACTCTCAAATCAGTTGGTCCATCATCTTTTGTCGTCTCCAGTCTCACTGTATTCTTTGGCTCAGCCACTCCTCCAGTCGAGCCCTTTGCTTTCTGATCTTTCGATGATCCATTTGCATCTTTGGCCGAGGTGGGAACCCGGTCCTTGGCTGTGGGAAGATGAGGTTTCTCTTCCTGCTCCGGCACCAACCTCGCCGAGCTTCCCTCGGCTTTCTCCCCAATCTCCTTCACTGTCTCCTCAGACCTCGATGTCTCACTAGAAGTGGACACCTGGCTTTGAAATTGGAGTTCTACAGGGCTCTGTTCAGCAGTTGTAGACTGGTGCTCTGATGGTGCTTGGCCAATGGCACTAACATCCACACTCTCAAGTTCAACAGAGTTCTCTGTTCTGGAGCACAGCACCGGAGGTTGCACAGGTAATGATGAGTTCAGTGACAAATGCTGAACATTTGAGTTAAGAGGCAAAGCCCCAACAAATTCATCTGAAAATGTACAATCGTGGAATAGAATTATTTCTGTCACTCATTATACACAATCAATTTTTAACTACAAAGCCGCGACTATTCCAGGTTATATTACCACACCACTTGGATAACTGGTTGGAGTAATATGCCACTAAGAAAATGCTACTTCATTACTTGAAGTTTATAATAAACTTATCTGCTCTAGGCATTTATACAATTTCATAAATATTATTAACTTTGCTTTAATTTGAAATATTTAATCTTATTTGCCAAACACTTGCTCTTGGTTTGCCAAGGCCGACTGGGTCTCCCAGCTGCTGCCAGAGTCTCTACACAAACACATGTTTAAGTGGCATCTTGAAAGCTATTTACTCTTAGCCTCCAAAGCAGAGTAATTGCCAGCGACGTGCTTACCCTCCTCCTCCTCCTCTTCCCACTGGAGTTCCTCGGACTGAGAAGTCTGCTCCGCTCTCTGTTTCAACGCTATTCTCCTGCTTTCCTCCTGAAAGCAAACACAATGACATAGCACCTGCAGGGAATTACACTATTTGTAGTAGACTACAGGGACAAGTTACTGAATATGAATTTTAATATTAAATAATAACCCTATTCTAATTTCTTAGATACTTAGAAACTAAGTATATAAGCAACTTGACATAAAGTTAAGAAATTTCATACAGAAAAACAGTATAGTGCCCTCCATAATGTTTGGGACAAAGACCCATCATTTATTTATTTGCCTCTGTACTCGATTTGTAATAGAAAAAAATAACATGTGGTTAAAGTTCACATTGTCAGATTTTATTAAAGGGTATTTTTATACATTTTGGTTTCACCATGTAGAAATTACAGCAGTATTTATACATAGTCCTCCCCATTTCAGGGCACCATAATGTTTGGGACACATGGCTTCACAGGTGTTTGTAGTTGCTCAGGTGTGTTTAATTGCCTCCTTAATGCAGGTATAAGAGAGCTCTCAGCACCTGGTCTTTCCTCCAGTCTTTCTATCACGTTTGGAAACTTTTATTGCTGTTTATCAACATGAGGACCAAAGTTATGCCAATGAAAGTCAAAGAAGCCATTATGAGAAACAAGAATAAAACTGTTAAGGGACATCAGCCAAACCTTAGGCTTACCAAAATCAACTGTTTGGAACATCATTAAAAAGAAAGAGAGCACTGGTGAGCTTACTAATCGTAAAGGGGGTGGCAAGCCAAGGAAGACCTCCACAGCTGATGACAGAAGAATTCTCTCTATAATAAAGAAATATCCACAAACATCTGTCCGGCAGATCAGAAACACTCTTCAGGAGTCAGGTGTGGATTTGTCAATGAACACTGTCCGCAGAAGACTTCATGAACAGAAATATAGAGGCTACACTGCAAGATGCAGACCACTGGTTAGCCACAAAAATCGGATGGCCAGGTTACAGTTTGCCAAGAAGTACTTAAAAGAGCAACCACAGCTCTGGAAAAAAGGTCTTGTGGACAGATGAGACGAAGATTAACTTATATCAGAGTGATGGCAAGAGCAAAGTATGGAGGAGAGAAGGAACTGCCCAAGATCCAAGGAATACCACCTCATCTGTGAAACACGGTGGTGGGGTGTTATGGCCTGGGCATGTATGGCTGCTGAAGGTACTGGCTGACTTATCTTCATTAATGATACAACTGCTGATTGTAGTAGCATAATGAATTCTGAAGCATATAGATACATCCTATCTGCTCAAGTTCAAACAAATGCCTCAAAACTCATTGGCCGGTGGTTCATTCTACAGCAAGACAATGATCCCAAACCTACTGCTAAAGCAACAAAGGATTTTTTCTAAGTTAAAAAATTGTAAATTCTTGAGTGGCCAAGTCAATCACCCGATCTGAACCCAATTGTGCATGCCTTTTATATGCTGAAGAAAAATCTGAAGGGGACTAGCCCCCAAAACAAGTATAAGCTAAAGATGGCTGCAATACAGGCCTGGCCGAGCATCACCAGAGAAGACACCCAGCAACTGGTGATGTCCATGAATCGCAGACTTCAAGCTGTCCTTGCATAGAAAGGATAAGTAACAAAATACTAAACATGACTACTTTCATTTACATGACATTGCTATGTCCCAAACATTATGGTGCCCTGAAATGGGAGGAACTTATTTCTGCCAGAGGAGGTAGTTGAGGCAAGGACTATAACAGCATTTAAAAGACCTTTGGACAGGTACACAGAAGGGTTTAGAGGGATATGGTTCTAGTTTAGATGGAGCATCATGGCTGGCATGGACGAGTTGGGCTGAGTGTCCTGTTTCTGTGCTGGATGATCTATGACTGAGCAAAGCATACATTTATATCAAGCTTCAACATACTGTGTTTGTTAATTTCCAGATATTACCAGAAACACAAAATTACAGTGTGAAGTAAATATTTCATATTGAGAATAAATTGCGAACCAACTTCCACCCTAGTTTGAATTTCTACCTGTTCATGTGCCACTAACAGCCCACAACATAATGACAAAGTGGAGGTTGTGAATTAAATTTGCCGTGACTACTTACCTGCTCGAACTGGTATAATTTATAAAAGTATCGATGCCAAAACTCTGAATGTGACACAGCCGCTGGCACCTGTTCAGGGAAAATGACACAGTTACAGTCCGAGTTCAAACACAGCTTTAAACCAACCACTCCAAATAAATCATTAATTGCTTCGTAAATTGGAGGATTTAATGATCTCTACTGTTGATGTCTTGCCTTGCTCTCTCTTCCCATCTTCAGGTCGTACCACAGCTTGGAACAGATGATTGTGAGCCCAGCTAATTCCCAGACCTTCAGGGCATCTGGCGTGCGAGCGTATGTATCCAGGTGTCACAATGCTCACCTGACCCCATGTGTCAACGTCTGCGGTGCATAAGACCCACAGGAACACTGAACATACCGATCCAGGAGTGGGGCCACACCCCTCCAACACCTCAACACCATTCTCTGCACCAGCACCATCTTCTCCCATCCCATAATATCCAGACATCCAGCGATCTTTGAATGAACTCTTGGGTAAATAATTCTAGGATTTGCCAACTTCTGAAGAAGTATTTCCTCATTTCAGTCCTGAGCATCCAACCCTGATGAGACTCAGCAGAGGAAACATCTTGTGTATCCAGCCTGAGCAACCCTGAATTTGGTACATTTCAATACGATTATGCTGCCAAACTGTAGAGAATGGCACTGAGGACTTAACACAATTGGCATGCAGCTTTCAATTGAACAAACCATGTCCCATTGAACAAATCAGACTCAGTGTGTTTCATTCAGCAAGTGGGAAACACAAATATATTCACAGCCCATTTGTCATATTCTCCTGAGGATAATAATGTAACAGGACTGCAGATATCACTTGGCAGTGACATCAATGGCAATGTCGATGAAGGTATACAAGGACGTAATGAAAGTTTTGACCAGTTAGGCAGGGTAGCCGCAAGCCGAAAACGAATGTAAAAAAGGGTAAGGTGAGATGCCAGATAACTGAAGGGCTGCTCGTGTTATGCCTCTATTTAGAAGGGCTGCGAGGAAAAGCCTGGTAACTATAGACCAGTGACCGTAACATCTGTGATAGCCATGTTACTGGAGATGATTCTGAGGGATAAAATGTACATGCATTTGGATAGACAAGGGGAGCTCAGAGATAGTCAGCATGGCTTTGTGCGTGGGTGATCACAACTTACTAATTGAAGTTTTTTGAAGAAGTAACCAAGAAGGTTGGCAAGGCCATACCAAGGCAAAAGCCTTTGATTGTGATCTACATGATGGGCTACTCTGGAAAGTTAGATCACATGGGATTAGGTAGAATGAGGTAACTGGAGTCAGAATGGGCTTCCTGGAAGGAAGCAAAGGGTGGTGGTGGAAGGTTGTTTTTCGGACTGGAGGCCTGTGGCCCTGCAGAATCCTCTACAGTAACTCGTCAACAAGAGATGATGGGTTTTCTGGTCTATAGTTCCAAGGCTTTCCTTACAGCCCTTCTGAAACAGAGGCACAATATTAAAAAAACTATTTCCACAGTGGCTGGAGATAAGGCAGAAGAGGCCTGCTAAACCATTCATAACATCTTGACCTTTTAGCATGAGAACATTGACAACTCGTCAAAAAGCACATTCAAGCTTTGCCCCTGACTCAATATGATCCAGGGCAGGCAACCGCATTCTATACGATACAACTAGAGGCAACATTGATGAACATGTCCAAGGATCTTTGTTCCAGCCCATGCCATCATTGTGGGCCACTCGGTTTAACCGGCTGCAGGTTGGGAATTTACTCCGCAGGAACTGGAGTGGAAAACTGTAGCATTCCGTGCTGTTCCATGGCATTCCGGGTGGGAATACAATCACCATTATTATAATACATGAAATATAAAATGCATGAACATGTTCCCTTCACTATGGTCTATACCAAAAACAATCACAAAACTAGTGACTAACTAATAAATAATTAAAACTATTATAGCTGTGGCTAACCCATTGGTAGTTGTTCAAGTAATTTCACATTGAAACTACCCGACAATACAAGTGGGAATGACTGAACGGATCCGATGCATAAGTGAGGTACGCAGTACGCACCATGTTTGTATAAAGCGCACGCACTGAAGGGCTGTTTACCAACAGGTCTGAGATTTCCCCTTTCCGCTCATCAAGATTAAAACCAGCCACCCACTCATCGTAAAGCTCCAGGGGCCCTGCAGAGAGACAGAACAAGCAGATATTACAAACACACTGCCTGAACACTAATATCAAGCTGGGAATTGGGGAAGTACTGTGTTAACCTGCTGCGTCTGGGGAAAGGGGATGAGAGAGGTTGCTCCAATCTACCATTTGTTTAAGAGTTTTATGCAAAATATGAGGTGCTGTTCCTCCAATTTGCAGTGGGACTCACTCTGACCATGGAGGAGGCCCAGGACAGAAAGGTTGGATTCGGAATGGGAGGGGGAGTTGAAGTGCTGAGCCACCCCTCCCTTCCCAGCTCTCCCACAGCCCACTGTCTCCGCCTCTGCCTTTCTTCCCACACCCCCCACCCCCCCCACATCAGTCTGAAGAAGGGTCTCGACCTGAAACGTCATCTATTCTTTCGCTTCATAGATGCTGCCTCACCCGCTGAGTTTCTCCAACATTTTTGTCTACCTCCAATCCATCATTGATTCCTCAACTCCCAATCTTCAGCTAAAACAAACCCAAGCATAAAGTTCAGCTTCTCCTCAAAAACATGGGGAGAAAGTGTGACAGTGTGCGCAGTTTGATTCAAAAAAAGATTTTACATTCCTGCTGAATTATAAGTCACTGAATAACAATTAGTTTTTTGTTTCCCCAATACAGCTAGTTCTGCTATAACACTCATTTTCATGATTGGCTAAGGTGAAGATGGATTAGGGAATATTATCTGCATTAAGCAGACCCAATTAGTTTTAACAAAATTTTGATTGGGAACTAGAGAACCATTTAAAAGTTATTTTAGAAATTGACACGCAGTAAAAAAGTTTCTAGAATTCAAACAGAAGAGGGGGGGAGAACATGTTTCCATGAATCGTCCCCACAGTATTCAAACACCACTGTCTCTCAACAACACGGACAGTTTAACTGCAGATGGACAATTGAAACTGACAAGCAATCACCTCTATGGACACTTGTGAAAGGATACTCCATTAAACAATGTAAGCACACGGCATTGGGGGTTCAGTATTGATGTGGATAGAGAACTGGCTGGCAAACAGGAAGCAAAGAGTAGGAGTAAACGGGTCCTTTTCACAATGGCGGGCAGTGACTAGTGGGGTACCGCAAGGCTCAGTGCTGGGACCCCAGCTATTTACAATATATATTAATGATCTGGATGAGGGAATTGAAGGTAATATCTCCAAGTTTGCGGATGACACTAAGCTGGGGGGCAGTGTTAGCTGTGAGGAGGATGCTAGGAGACTGCAAGGTGACTTGGATAGGCTGGGTGAGTGGGCAAATGTTTGGCAGATGCCGTATAATGTGGATAAATGTGAGGTTATCCATTTTGGTGGCAAAAACAGGAAAGCAGACTATTATCTAAATGGTGGCCGACTAGGAAAAGGGGAGATGCAGCGAGACCTGGGTGTCATGGTATACCAGTCATTGAAAGTAGGCATGCAGGTGCAGCAGGCAGTGAAGAAAGCGAATGGTATGTTAGCTTTCATAGCAAAAGGATTTGAGTATAGGAGCAGGGAGGTTCTACTGCAGTTGTACAGGGTCTTGGTGAGACCACACCTGGAGTATTGCGTACAGTTTTGGTCTCCAAATCTGAGGAAGGACATTATTGCCATAGAGGGAGTGCAGAGAAGGTTCACCAGACTGATTCCTGGGATGTCAGGACTGTCTTATGAAGAAAGACTGGATAGACTTGGTTTATACTCTCTAGAATTTAGGAGATTGAGAGGGGATCTTATAGAAACTTATAAAATTCTTAAGGGGTTGGACAGGCTAGATGCAGGAAGATTGCTCCCGATGTTGGGGAAGTCCAGGACAAGGGGTCACAGCTTAAGGATAAGGGGGAAATCCTTTAAAACCGAGATGAGAAGAACTTTTTTCACACAGAGAGTGGTGAATCTCTGGAACTCTCTGCCACAGAGGGTAGTCGAGGCCAGTTCATTGGCTATATTTAAGAGGGAGTTAGATGTGGCCCTTGTGGCTAAGGGGATCAGAGGGTATGGAGAGAAGGCAGGTACGGGATACTGAGTTGGATGATCAGCCATGATCATATTGAATGGCGGTGCAGGCTCGAAGGGCCGAATGGCCTACTCCTGCACCTAATTTCTATGTTTCTATGTTTCTATGTAACATCCAGCCTTTAGTTTCAGAAACAAAACTGCTATTGAAAAGAGCTTTATTTTTTTAAATGCTGTGTGAAAAATAACTTAGTGAATCAAACGATAACCCCTAACTCCCTTTTCCCCACGGAGTCAATTGTCTTTTCGTTTAGTTTAGAGATACTGCAGAAACAGGCCCTTCGGCCCACCGGGCCCGCACTGACCAGCGATCCCCACACACTAACCCTATCCCACTAGGGACAATTTTTACATTTACCAAGCCAATTAACCTACAAACCTGCACGCCTTTGGAGTGTGGGAGGAAACCAAAGATCTCGGAGAAAACCCAGGCAGGTCATGGAGAGAACGTACAAACTCCGTACAGACAGCACCCGTAGTCGAGATCAAACGCGAGTCTCTGGCACTGCATTTGCTGTAAGGCAACAACTCTAGCAATGCACCGCCCGGTAACATGATTTTCTACAACAGAGCTTGTTAGGAACCCAACGACCATGTGGTGGCAGAACTGCCTGCAGGTTTTGCAATAACATACAGTGTACAGTGATAACTGAGTGATAACCTGTAGCCTGATGGATCAGATCTGAAGCACAATATACAGAAACCAATGATAAAAAAGGACTGGAACAACTACATCTGGGACAATGCACACAGCTTTAATCGTGATGCTAGGCTAAGAATTTAACCGCACAGCAAAACAACAATGCTCAAAAACATCAGAACAAAAAAACCTTTGAAAACAGTTAATAATTTGAACTTGGTGAGAATACAAGATAAATGATCCCAGCTAACACCATTTTAATCAGTTAACACTGAGAAGGCTCAGGTTTTGCAGCAAGGCGGCACAGATTATTTCAATTTAAATGCTTGAGTGTGGTGAATATGTGGAAGAGAGAGTGTAAGAAGCAGAATGGAGGGCAGAAGCAACTCTGGAAATCTCAGAAACAGGCTACAAAGAGGCATCAGCTTTTAGGACTGACGAGAGAAGTGTTGTCTTTTGCAGTTGTACACTTTTCAGAGTCATAGAGGGAGACAGCACGGAATCAGGCCCTTCAGCCCAACTTGCCCACACCGGCCAACATGTCCCAGCTACACTAGTTCCACCTGCCTGCGTTTGGTCCATATCCTTCCAAACCTGTCCTATCCATGTACTTGTCAAACTGTTTCTTAAACGTTGGGATAGTCCCAGCCTCAACTACGTCCTCTGGCAGCTTGTTACATTCACCCACCACCCTTTGTGTGAAAAAGTTACCCCTCAGATTCCTATTTAATCTTTTCCCCTTCACCTTAAACCTATGTCATCTTTTCCTCAATTCCCCGACTGGGCAAGAGACTCTGTGCATCCACCTGATCTAATTCTCTCACGATTTTATACAATTATTTTTTTTAACCAAAAGCACTTATAGAGTTACAATTATTTCAGTATTTAACAGCTACTAAAATGGAGTAAACCAAGACAATCCACTAACATTCTGAGGCTATAACTTGTATCAAAAGGCATCTCAAAAGTCTCACCGTCGGGTTCATTGCAGTAGGTGGCAGGATCAGCCTGGAGCGTGTAAAGCCGAGCCTGTAACCAACACATACGGGTTAGTGAACAAACTGATGCACACAGGCTGCCCGCCCGTCAGTCCGAGGGCCTCATGCAGCGCGGGGAGTTTACCCGTCCCTCTCAAACATCACTCAGCATGAGGAGTTTGCCAGAACTCCTGACCCTCATTCAGCGCAAGGAGTTTGCCCAAAGGGTGAAGGCTACAATACATACAAAATTAATCTTTTGTACTAACAGTTGAACAAATGTAAAAACTAGAAACTGCAGGTTTACAAAAATGGACACAAAATGCTGGAGTAACTCAGTGGCTCAGGGACCATCCTTGGACACTGACAATTGAAAATGGTTCCATGTACCTTTGTGCTGTCGTAGAGTTCTGTAGTGCCAGAGGGTGTTGCAACCAGTGTGATAACATCGCAGTCAATTGTTTTGTCTGGAGGAGGAGCAAATGTGTCGGAGAGGACTCCCAGAATGTTTGATAATCCTTTCTTGACTTGCTGTCCCGCTCCTGTAGATGTTTCTGCCTACAGACAAGGGATGAAGCAAACACCGTACAATTAATGTACTGAACTAGTTCATGTGTACCGCCTCATTTGAAAGTCAGGCTCTGAACTGATAAATACAGCTTTATTTTTAGGTACAATATTTCTGCCTTGTAATCATTCTGTACAATTTAAACAAAATAACTTTAAACAACATTGAGAGTTGAAGAGCTGGCTTGCACCAGGGAGTGTACTGAGAGAATAAATACTGTAATGTCATTCAGATCCACCTGATAGACTCTGTCCAGTAGTATAGGGAACTGCAGATGCCGGTTTAAACCAAAGGTTGTGGGGAAAGGCACCAGGGGAAGGGGTGACTTGGTGGGAAGGGATGAGTTAACCAGGGTTGACCAATACTGCGTAAAGAATCTCGGTAGCAAACACAGCTAGCCCGACATGCCTCTATTTCCTGTTGTCCACGTCTACAGCTTGAATACAACATGGAGTTTGAATTACATTTTAATGTCCTTTCAGCAATTACACTGCCCATTGAATTGAAACCCTACAGATACCTAGAACGGTATACAAATCTTGCTGACGTGACATTTTTATAGAGCGTGTAGTGAAAACAATGAGAACGTTGCGAAACTGGATAACTGTGAATGGAAACAAAAGATTAAAGTCAGATAACCATAGAATAGAAACTCACAGGGGTAGTGGGTGTAATGAACAAGCTGCCAGAGGAAGACACTTAGACAGGTACATGGATAGGAAAGATATAGGAAGATATGGATCAAATGGGACTAGCTTAAATCGAGAATCTTGGTTGGCATAGACAAGTTGGGCCAAAGGGCCTGTTTCCGTGCTGAGGACTCCGACTCTTGAAAATCAGTCAGGAATAAATACCGACTAGTTGCTTAAATATTTGATTTTACTGTAAGCAGAGGATCCAGAATCGAATGTTGACTAAAGTCGACTATCTGGGACACATGACAATAAACTCTTGAATCTATCCTTGCAGCTGTCTTTACCTGTTCTCCGCAGAAAAGCCTGACAATGCATTTCTTGTCATGGGGAGGGGGGAGTATGCCCACCCTCTGGGGAATGCCTCGTTAACAGCATCACACTGGGACACTTTATATTAATCTATCCCGGTCGATGGATTTCGACAATAATAATGTGTTTACCCACTTCCCCCCTCCTCGCCTGTACATTCTCTTCACACTGTAACAATCTTCAGCTCCACGGCACTACTGAAACAAAGGAAAGCTGCTTACTCCATGTATCTGACCTGCTATATAATCCAACTATCTAGCGTGTTATTCATTCAACACAAACATCAATACTTTATATTCATTGTACAAAACATAACCTGATTACATCCACAGGTGCTGTCAATTGGCAGGATATTTCTGAACTTGGTATTTGTGCAGGCAGGTTTACAGCTCAAGCAAATAGAACCTTATCAAATGTATGTTTTAGTCTTATGCTTACATATTTTTAATGGAAATAGTAAGTTATTTTGAATTATTCATTGACAGAGCAGAGATATAGCTAGAAGGAATCACATTTATTGCTCAGGCTCAACTGCCCCTGAAGCGAGTGCCATGCTGGACAAATTCAGAGTTATTCTGAGTTAAGAGAGAACTACTGCTTCATGTTGCCTCGATAGATTCCCTGCATCAGAAGAGCGCTAATAATCAACATGGCTTTATATAACAACGCTGGGACCCGCTTTATCATTATTTGAAATAGTTTCGTTTAGAGATACAGCGCGGAAACAGGCCCTTCGGCCCAAGACCATGTCAACCAGCGATCAGCCCGTACACCAGCACTATCCTACACACAAGGGACAATTTACAATTTTAACGAAGTCAAATTAGTCCACAGACCTGTACGTCTTTGGAGTGTGGGAGGAAACCAGAGAACTTGGAAAAAAAACCACGGGATCACGGTAAGAACGTATAAACTCCGTACAGACAGCACCCGTTGTCAGGATCGAACCTGGATCTTTGGCGCTATGATGCATCAACTCTACCGCTGCACCACCGTGCCATCCTGGCAAATAGGCTGCCAAGAGTCATAGAGTGATACAGTGTGGAACAGGCCCTTCGGCCCAACTCGCCCACACCGGCCAACAATGTCCAAGCTACCCTAGTCCCCCTAGCCTGAGCTTGTTCCATAACCCTCCAAACCTGTCCTATCCGTGTACCTGTCCAACTGTTTCTTAAACGATGGGATTGTCTCAGCCTCAACTACCTCCTCTGGCAGCTTGTTCCATACACCCACCACCCTGTGTGTGAAAAAGTTACCCCTCGGATTCCTATTGAATCTTGTCCCCTTCACCTTGAACCTATGTCCTCTGGTCCTTGATTCCCCTACTCTGGGTAAAAGACTCTGTGCATCTACCCGATCTATTCCTCTCATGATTTGGTATACCTCCATTAGATCTCCCTTCATCCTCCTACACTCCGTGGGATAGAGACCAAGCCTACTTAACCTCTCCCTATAGCTCACACCCTCAAGTCCTGGCAACATCCTCATAAATCTATTCTGAACCCTTTCAAGCTTAATAATAATAATAATAATAATAATAATACATTTTATTTAATGGGCGCCTTTCAGACAAGGACACCTTACATAGTAATCGGAATAACATATAATCGGAATATAACAAGTAATAAAGACATCACAGAGACACAGATTAAAAACAGAATTCAATCCAAAAACAGAAAATCAAAAACACAGTGTGAAGCTTGACAACATCTTTCATATAACATGATGCCCAGAACTGAACACAATATTCTAAATGTGGTCTCACCAACGTCTTATACAACTGCAACATGACCTCCCAACTTCTATACTCTGGCTGATGAAGGCCAAAGTGCCAAAAGCCTCTTTGACCACCTTATCTACCTGTGACTTGACCTTCAAGGAACTATGCACTTGCACTCCTAGATCCATCTGCTCTACAACACTCCCCAGGGGCCTACCATTTACTGTGTAATGTGATCATCAGCCATGATCACATTGAATGGCGGTGCTGGCTCGAAGGACCGAACGGCCTACTCCTGCCCTATTGTCTATTGTCTGCCCTTGTTCGACATCCTAAGATGCAACATCTCACACTTCTCTGTATTAAATTTCATCAACCATTTCTCCGCCCACCTGGCCAATCGATCCAGATCCTGCTGCAATCTTTCACAACCATCTTCACTATCTGCAAAACCACTCACTTTTGTATCATCAGCAAACTTGCTAATCTTGCCCTGTATGTTCTCATCCAAATCATTGAAGCAGATGAGTAACAGTAACGGGCCCAGCAACGAATCTTGTGGCACACCATTAGTCACAGCCCTCCATTCTGAGAAGCAACCTTCCACCATCACCCTCTGCTTCTTTCCATGGAGCCAATTTGCTATCCATTCAGCTATCTCTCCCTGGATCCCATGAGATCTAACCTTCCAGAGCAACCTACTATGCGGCACCTTGTCGAACGCCTTACTGCAGTCCATGTACACATCTACAGATCTGCCTTCATCAACCTTTTTGCTCACGTCTTCAAAAAAATCTATCAGATTTGCGAGGCCCGACCTCCCATGTACAAAACCATGCTGACTATCCCTAATCAGCCCTTGCCCATCCAAATGCCTGTATATCCTATCCTTCAGTATACTCTCCAGTAACTTACCAACTACAGATGTTAAGCTCACCGGCCTATTGTTCCCAGCATTTTCCCTGCAGTCCTTCTTAAAACGAGGCACAACATTTGCCACCCTCCAATCCTCTGGCACCTCTCCTGTATTTAAGGACAACTCATAAATTTCAACCAAGTATCAGAATGAAACTTATTTCTGTGATTTGAAGATCCTGGATTGTACCCAGTTGCTCAGTAACTGAATGCCGTATACTCACACTCAGCTTCTCTTTCACCGCGTTTGCAGTAGCAGCAATTGTACACGCTGTATCATGTTGCACAACATGCGAGAATTCGGCAAGGTCCCGCTTCATAAATTCCAATGCTTCCGTAGACTGCCAGGAGAGGGGAGTAGAAGTCAAAGACATGACCGTTAAATTCACAAAGAAAGTTAAAAAAATCTTCTCTTAATTTCTTTCATCCTTCATCCACGAAGGGGTCCACCAGAGCAGTGGTCTCCGCCCATCACCCATTAATGGCACTCTAAACGTTATACACTTGGAACAGTGTGCCTTTGATTTGTTCTCTACTTTGGCTTTCCTCGCTATACACAAGTAATCTCCTCCACTCAATCCCACGCTGCAACCACCAAGATTATTCAGTCACAAAAACGGAGAGAGGGGGGATGTACAATCAGCACACTGTCAGGCATGAAACCCACATCTAGCTCACACTGCTAACTGAAGATCTCATTGGCCAAACATTTAAGAGCCCATTGAAATTTATATAGAGGCATCTTATTGCATGCCCTGGGAACTAAGTTACAACCCACACTTCATCTGATCAATAAAAGCAATGGAAAGCATGTATACAAAGCCTCTTACACCCCATGTATACTGGTGTCACTCCACAGTAGCTGAGGAAGCAAAGGCTTGCTCCTTATCATTCTACAATTGATTCGGAAGTCACCTTGCTTTGATAGAGGGGAGAGTGTTTAATTTTTTAACATTACTTATGGTGTGCAAAGATTAACATCCCTATTTCACAAGTTCAAATTTCAGATGGCAAGATTATTAATAGTCTTATTATTAACTGGTTCTCTTTCCTGGGATGTCACGGGGCATGCTCAGTGTTGCAGGTTTGGGGACAACCCCGACTGAATGTTGAATGGAGCGGTTAAAGTGCAGCTGAATTAGCCCTGGTAAGGAGCTAGCAGGCTTGGTCTGGTACTTGTCGACATCAGTCAAGACACGGCCAAACTTGGAGTCAACATCCCAAGGTCAGCCGACTGACTGCCTCCTGATACATACATAAGCAATAACCAAGCGAGGTATTACCTGGAGAGACATCATTCAGACAGGTCATACACTTGTCTTCCAGTCCTCCTTCCAAAAAGGCCACCAGGTGAAAATGTCTTAATTCGAATCATTCAATTTAAAAAAGGACACTTCTAAACTCTGAATGGTCAAAGGCTGACACCACTCTATATCTGCTGCAAATGATATTTTATACACAAACATGTTGTAAAACAAATTCTTGCAAATCCTTCAACTCTATTCATTACAACGCAAACATTTATTTGCTTACCTTTTCTTTGACTGATTGGAGACCATCTTGTATCCAACTGCCCCACCAACTACCACCAGATTCCCTGCAAGGAAAGATATTCCTCCAATTCAATTTCTTAAATTTAAAAAAATATAATATATATATATATAGCCCAGACATTCAGGGACTTGACAACCGAATCAAAACTGCAGCATATTCTTTTGTGGTGAAAGAGCAACATCTCACTGTAGGGAAACAACATCTAACCGATAGCACAGCAGCATGACAGCAATCTAAAATCCATCTAGAAAGTTGCTTGCTTATTATATTCTGATTGGTGCCAATAACATGATGAGAAAAGAGGACAGAGACCTCTGAACTCCACAGCACATTAAGATCAAACAACTGTCAGAGTAGAAATCCAAGGTTTTTCAATTTACTAATTTTTCTGGATGAGATAAGATATAGGCCTTTCGGCCCGAAGCGTTGCCTATTTCCTTCACTCCATAGATGCTGCTGTACCCGCTGAGTTTCTTCAGCATTTTTGTCTACCATAGGCCATTGTAAGCTGTTTTGAGGGTGAAAATGAAAAGAAGTGAGATAAATCAATATTCATACCACAGGGCTGTAAGCTGCCCAAGCGAAATATGAGATGTTGTTCCTCCAATTTGTATTTAGCCTCACTCTGACAATGGAGGAGACTGAGGACAGAAAGGACTGTGTAGGAATGGGAAGGAGAATTAAAGTGTCCAAGGAGATCAAGATTGGTTCAAGCGGGCTGAGGGAAGGTGTTCTGCAAAACGATCACTCAGTCTGCGTTTGGTCTCGCTGATGTATAAGAGTCCACATCTTGAACAACGGATACAGTAAATGAGGTTAGAAGAGGTGCAAGTGAACCTCTGCCTAATCTGAAAAGACTGTCAGGTCCCTGGACAGTCAAGGGAGGAGGTTTAGAGACAGGTGTAAATTCAGTAGCTCCCTGGAAAGCAATGACATAAATTTCACTGGTTAAAATCCTGACACTGTCCACCCAACTGCATAGGTTTGTGAAGATTTCTCACCACTTTCTCAAGAGAAATTTAGAATAAATAATAAATGCTGACTTTGCTAAACTACATCCATGATCTATTCGCAATGATTACTTCAAAGGCAGGTTATTTTGTTAAATATTACGGCCAATCAATAATACTGTTTACAGAAGGTAGACACAAAATACTGGGGTAACTCAGCGGGACAGGCAGCATCTCTGGAGAAAAGGAATGGGTGACTTTTCGGGTCGAGGCCCTTCTTCAAAAATACTGTTTAATATGGCTGCAAAATAGATCCCTCCATGCATTGCAAGATTTGTTTAAATAATACTGATGCAAGCTGTACTTAATATATTACAAGTCAGAAGTGTATTTGCACACACATACAAGTCTGCCGATTAGAGTGACTTTAAGCAGTTAAGTGTACAACCTTGAGGTAGTCACACACACAAGCTGCACAACCAATGCTCAGTAAACCATCCCCTGCGGGATTCCCTCCACAGATGCTGCCTGACCCATTGAATTTCTCCAATACAATGTGTTTTCACTTTTACAACGAAGACCACCTTTCTGTTTGCCATTGATAGGCACAAGATGCTGGACTACCTCAGATGGACAGGCAGCATCTCTGGAGAGGATGATGGGTGACGTTTGTGTAGGAAGGAACAGCAGGTACTGGTTTAAACTTCTGTTTGCCCTACCCACACATGAAGGTCCAGGGACAGCCAGGTGCCTCTGAATAATGACACCCTTCAATCATCCAACACTTCAAAAATAATCACATTTTTTATCAAAATAACGACCCTAACCTCAATACTTTTCCACCTGCCAATACTTCCCTATTTATTGATCTAGCTATATTATCCTGCAGCTTTCAACTCATTCCCATTCCTTCCCCACTCCTCTATTTCCCCCCTTCTTTCTGCAATCTCTTTCATCCCTTCGATGTCCACCACATCTGCAGTTCCTTCCTTCCTTCACTCCCCCCACCCCACCCCCATTTCCCCACACTCCCCTCTCTCCCTCCCTACCTGGCCCCGTCCTGCTGCCCCCTCCCCCTCCTCGTCCTGCTACCCCAACCCCCAGACAGGCCTCCCCAGTCCCTACCCCCTCCACACCCAAGCCTCTGCCCCTCCTGCTGCCCCTGCCCCTGCTCCTACCTCTGTTGCTCCTGCCCCCTGCCCCTCCTGCTGCCCCTGCCCCTCCCGTCCCTGCCACTCCTGCTCCTGCCCCTCACACTCCTGCCCCTCTCGTCCCTGCCCCTGCCCCTGACACCGCTGCCCCTCTCGTCCCTGCCCCGTCGCCTCCATCAATCCCTCCCTCTCGCCGCCCCCCCACTCACCCGTCCGCCATCTTCCCTCGATGGCGTCATCGATAATATCACCTTTCACCCCGACGTGACGTCACGCCGGCCCGACCCGTATCCGCGCATGCGCGGCTATGACGTATTGACGTTTACGTACATGTATGTAAATCAGGGTGAATGCGTAATTACGCCGCGGTGAGTCTGGGATGAGATGCCCGCATAGACACAGCCACTAGGGGGCAGCAGGAGTATGAGGCCATTCAGCCCTTCGGGCCAGTACCGCCATTCAATGTGGTCATGGCTGATCATCCACAATCAGTACCCCGTTCCTGCTTTCTCCCCATATCCCTTAATTCCGTTAGGTAAATGTAACTTCTCTTGAAAACATCCAGTGAATCGGCCTCCACCACCTTCTGGAGCAGAGAATTCCACAGATTCACAACTTTCTGGGTGAAAACGTTTTTCCTCATCTCAGTCCTAAATGACCTACCCCTTATTCTTAAACTGTGGCCCCTGGTTCTGGACTCCCCCAACATTGGGAACATTTTTCCTGCATCTAGCCTGTCCAATTCCTCAAGAATTTTATATGTTTCTATCATCCTTCTAAATTCCAGTGAATATATGCCCAGTCGACCCATTCTTTCATCATATGTCAGTCCCGCCATCCTGGTAATTTACCTGGTGAATTTATGCTGCACTCACTCAATAGCACAATGTCCTTCCTCAAATTAGGAGACCAAAATTGCACACAATACTCCAGGTGCGGTCTCACCAGGGCCCTGTACAACTGCAGTAGGACCTTCTTGCTCCTAAACTAAAATCCTCTTGCAATGAAGGCCAACATGCCATTAGCTTTCTTCACTGCCTGCTGTACCTGCATGCTTACTTTCAGCGACTGGTGTACAAGCAGATCTCGTTGCACCTCCCCTTTTCCTAATCTGACACCATTCAGATAATAATCTGCTTTCCTGTTATTGCAACCAAAGTGGATAACCTCACATTTATCCACATTATACAGCATCTGCTATGCATCAGCCCACTCACACAACCTATCCAAGTCATCCTGCAGCCTCATAGCATTTTAATCGCAGCTCACACTGCCACCCAGCTTTGTGTCATCCGCAAACTTGGAGATGTCACATTTAATTCCCTCGTCTAAATCGTTAATATATGTTGTAAATAACTGGACTGTCACCACCGAGCCTTTCGGCATTCCACTTGTCACTGCCTGCCATTCTGAAAAGGACCCGTTAATACCTGAAAAGATCATCCACACATTTATCTCCTCCCGCCTCGATTACTGCAACTCCCTCTACACTGGCATCAGCCAATCTTCCCTGTCCCGCCTGCAACTGGTCCAAAACACCGCAGCGAGACTCCTGACGGGCACCTGAAAAAGGGACCACATCACCCCGATCCTGGCCTCTCTCCACTGGCTCACTGTGTAGAGGAACCAACGAGAGAGCAGGCTATTTTAGACTGGGTATTGAGTAATGAGGAAGGGTTAGTTAGCAGTCTTGTTGTACGTGCCTCCTTGGGCAAGAGTGACCATAATATGGTTGAGTTCTTCATTAGGATGGAGAGTGACATTGTTAATTCAGAAACAATGGTTCTGAACTTAAAGAAAGGTAACTTTGAGGGTATGAGACGTGAATTGGCCAAGATTGACTGGCAATTAATTCTAAAAGGGTTGACGGTGGATATGCAATGGAAGACATTTAAAGACTGCATGGATGAACTACAAAAATTGTTCATCCCAGTTTGGCAAAAGAATAAATCAGGGAAGGTAGTGCATCCGTGGATAACAAGGGAAATCAGGGATAGTATCAAAGCGAAGGATGATGCGTACAAATTAGCCAGAAAAAGCAGCATACCGGAGGACTGGGAGAAATTCAGAGACCAGCAGAGGAGGACAAAGGGCTTAATTAGGAAAGGAAAAATAGATTATGAAAGAAAACTGGCAGGGAACATAAAAACTGACTGCAAAAGTTTTTATAGATATGTGAAAAGAAAGAGATTAGTTAAAACAAATGTAGGTCCCTTGCAGTCAGAAACAGGTGAGTTGATCATGGGGAACAAGGATATGGCGGACCAATTGAATAACTACTTTGGTTCCGTCTTCACTAAGGAAGACATAAATAATCTGCCGGAAATAGCAGGGGACCGCGGGTCAAAGGAGTTGGAGGAATTGAGTGAAATCCAGGTTAGCCGGGAAGTGGTGTTGGGTAAATTAAATGGATTAAAGGCCGATAAATCCCCAGGGCCAGATAGGCTGCATCCCAGAGTACTTAAGGAAGTAGCTCCAGAAATAGTGGATGCATTAGTAATAATCTTTCAAAACTCTTTAGATTCTGGAGTAGTTCCTGAGGATTGGCGGGTAGCAAACGTAACCCCACTTTTTAAAAAGGGAGGGAGAGAGAAAACGGGGAATTACAGACCAGTTAGTCTAACATCGGTAGTGGGGAAACTGCTAGAGTCAGTTATTAAAGATGGGATAGCAGCACATTTGGAAAGTGGTGAAATCATTGGACAAAGTCAGCCTGGATTTACAAAAGGTAAATCATGTCTGACGAATCTTATAACATTTTTCGAGGATGTAACTAGTAGCGTGGATAGGGGAGAACCAGTGGATGTGGTGTATCTGGACTTCCAGAAGGCTTTCGACAAGGTCCCACATAAGAGATTAGTTTACAAACTTAAAGCACATGGCATTGGGGGTTCAGTATTGATGTGGATAGAGAACTGGCTGGCAAACAGGAAGCAAAGAGTAGGAGTAAACGGGTCCTTTTCACAATGGCAGGCAGTGACTAGTGGGGTACCGCAAGGCTCAGTGCTGGGACCCCAGCTATTTACAATATATATTAATGATCTGGATGAGGGAATTGAAGGCAATAGCTCTAAGTTTGCGGATGACACTAAGCTGGGGGGCAGTGTTAGCTGTGAGGAGGATGCTAGGAGACTGCAAGGTGACTTGGATAGGCTGGGTGAGTGGGCAAATGTTTGGCAGATGCAGTATAATGTGGATAAATGTGAGGTTATCCATTTTGGTGGCAAAAACAGGAAAGCAGACTATTATCTAAATGGTGGCCGACTAGGAAAAGGGGAGATGCAGCGAGACCTGGGTGTCATGGTACACCAGTCATTGAAAGTGGGCATGCAGGTGCAGCAGGCAGTGAAGAAAGCGAATGGTATGTTAGCTTTCATAGCAAAAGGATTTGAGTATAGGAGCAGGGAGGTTCTACTGCAGTTGTACAGGGTCTTGGTGAGACCACACCTGGAGTATTGCGTACAGTTTTGGTCTCCAAATCTGAGGAAGGACATTATTGCCATAGAGGGAGTGCAGAGAAGGTTCACCAGACTGATTCCTGGGATGTCAGGACTGTCTTATGAAGAAAGACTGGCTAGACTTGGTTTATACTCTCTAGAATTTAGGAGATTGAGAGGGGATCTTATAGAAACTTACAAAATTCTTAAGGGGTTGGACAGGCTAGATGCAGGAAGATTGCTCCCGATGTTGGGGAAGTCCAGGACAAGGGGTCACAGCTTAAGGATAAGGGGGAAATCCTTTAAAACCGAGATGAGAAGAACTTTTTTCACACAGAGAGTGGTGAATCTCTGGAACTCCCTGCCACAGAGGGTAGTCGAGGCCAGTTCATTGGCTATATTTAAGAGGGAGTTAGGTGTGGCCCTTGTGGCTAAGGGGATCAGAGGGTATGGAGCGAAGGCAGGTACGGGATACTGAGTTGGATGATCAGCCATGATCATATTGAATGGCGGTGCAGGCTCGAAGGGCCGAATGGCCTACTCCTGCACCTAATTTCTATGTTTCTATGTTTCTATGTTCCGAATAAATTTCAAGATCCTTCTTTATGTTTACAAAGCCCTTAATGGGCTTGCCCCCACCTACATCAAAAGTCTGCTTACCCACCACACCACCTCCAGGTCCCTCAGATCGGCCGACTTGGGGTTACTGAACATCCCGCGGTCTAGGCATAAGCTCAGGGGCGACCGCGCCTTTGCGGTTGCAGCTCCTAGACTGTGGAACAGCATCACTCTTTCCATCAGAACTGCCCCCTCCATCGACTCCTTTAAGTCGAGACTTAAAACTCATCTTTATTCTCAAGCCTTTCTTGACGTCCTCTGAGGGAGGGCTATATGTATGTACTTAATCTATGAACCAATGTTGCATAACGTTAGCACCTCCACCAATGTAAAGCACTTTGGTCAACGAGAGTTGTTTTTTAAATGTGCTATAGAAATAAAAGTGACTGAGTGAAGTGACTACTCTTTGCTTCCTGTCTGCCCACCAGTTCTCTATCCATGTCAATACCCTACCCCCAATACCATGTGCTCTAATTTTGCACACTAATATCTTGTGTGGGACCTTGTCAAATGCTTTTTAAAAGTTTAGATACACCACATCCACTGGCTCTCCCTTATACATTCTACTTGTTATATCCTCAAAAAATTCCAGAAGATTAGTCAAGCATGATTTCCCCTTCATAAATCCATGCTGACTTTGACCGATCCTGTCACTGCTTTCCAAATGCATTGCTATAACATCTTTAACAATCGACTTAAGCATCCGATGACCTCTCTTGGACCCACAATACCTCAACTCTGGTCAAGAAGGCTCACCAGCGTATCTTCTTCCTGAGGAGACTGAAGAAGGTCCATCTGTCTCCTCAGATTCTGGTGAACTTCTACCGCTGCACCATCGAGAGCATCCTTACCAACTGTATCACAGTATGGTATGGCAACTGCTCTGTCTCCGACCGGAAGGCATTGCAGAGGGTGGTGAAAATTGCCCAACGCATCACCGGTTCCTCGCTCCCCTCCATTGAGTCTGTCCAAAGCAAGCGTTGTCTGCGGAGGGCGCTCAGCATCGCCAAGGACTGCTCTCACCCCAACCATGGACTGTTTACCCTCCTACCATCCGGGAGGTGCTACAGGTCTCTCCGTTGCCGGACCAGCAGGTCCAGGAACAGCTTCTTCCCTGCGGCTGTCACACTACTCAACAATGTACCTCGGTGACTGCCAATCACCCCCCCCCCCCCCCCGGACACTACTCCCACAGGAAAAATACTATCTGTATATGCATGTAAATAGATTTATTTATTGAAATCATATTCTATGTCGCTCTTCCAGGGAGATGCTAACTGCATTTCGTTGTCTCTGTACTGTACACTGACAATGACAATTAAAGTTGAATCTGAATCTGAATCTGATCTTCCCCACTACCGCTGTTAGGTTAACTGGTCTATAATTCCCCGTTTTCTCTATCCCTCTTTTCCTAAAAAGTGGGGTTACATTGGCTACCCTCCAGTCCACAGGAACTGATCCAGAGTCGAGAGAACATTGCAAAATGATCACCAATGCATCCACGTTTAAGAAGGAACTGCAGATGCTGTAAAATCGAAGGTAGACAAAAATGCTGGAGAAACTCAGCGGGTGAGGCAGCATCTATGGAGCGAAGGAAATAGGCAACGTTTTGGGTCGAGCCCCTTCCTCAGACTGATGTGAGGGTGGGGGGAGACAGTGGGCGGAGACAGTGGGCTGAGAGAGAGCTGAGAAGGGGCGGAGAAAGCAGGGACTACCTGAAATTAGAGAAGTCAATGTTCATACCGCTGGGGTATGAAGCAAAATATGAGGTGCAGCTCCTCCAATTTACAGTGGTCCTCACTATTGCCATAGAGGAGGCCTTGGACAGAAAGGTCGGATTCAGAATGGGAGGGGAAGTTAAAGTGCTGAGCCACCGGGAGATCAGGTTGGTTAATGCGGACCGAGCGGAGGTGTTGGGCGAAGCGATCTCCAAGCCTACGCTTGGTCTCACCGATGTAGAGCAGCTGACATCTAGAGCAGCGGATGCAATAGATGAGGTTGGAGGAGGGGCAGGTGAACCTCTACCGCAGCTGGAAAGACTGCTTGGGTCCTTGGATGGAGTCGAGGGGGGAGGTAAAGCGACAAGTGTAGCATTTCCTGCAGTTGCAAGGGAAAGTGCCAGGGGAGGGGTGGTTCGGGTGGGAAGGGACGAATTGACCAGGGATTTACGGAGGGAGCGGTCTCTGCAGATAGGGGAGGAGATGGGAAGATGTGGCCAGTGGTGGGATCCCGTTGGAGGTGGCGAAAATGTCGGAGGATTATTTGTTGTATGTGACGACTGGTAGGGTGGAAGGTGAGGACAAAGGGGACTCTGCCCTTGTTACGAGTGGGCGGATGGGGAGTGAGAGCAGAGTTACGGGGTATAGAAGAGACCCTGGTGAGAGTTTCATCTATAGTAGAAGAGGGGAACCCCCGTTCCCTGAAGAATGAGGACATCTCCGATGCCCTGGTTTGGAATACCTCATCCTGGGAGCAGATGCGGCGTAGATGGAGGAATTGGGAGTAGGGGATCAGCTGTCACACACAACAAATAATCCTTCGACATTCTGGGATGCTGGGGATTTATCTGCCTTTGGTCCCAACAGTTTACCTAACACCATTTCCTGACTAATGTGGATTCCCTTCAGGTCCTCCATCCCACGAGATCCTCGGTCCTCTAGTATTTCTGGGAGATTGTTTTCTGGGAGCATTGCCCATCACTGATTGCATCAAAACGGAGGAATCAGCTAAACATCCACCTTGTTGGTGGACTGGAGACACATGTTGGGCCAGACTGGACAGGCTGAAGAAGGGTCTCGACCCAAAACGTCACCCATTCCTTCTCTCGAGAGATGCTGCCTGTCCCACTGAGTTATTCCAGATTTTTGTATCTATTCGGTTGAAACCAGCATCTGCAGTTCCTTCCTACACACTTGGTAGGTTTAGGTAGATGTGTAATTGAATAGGTTTTGACTTGTATACCTTTGGGCCAAAAGGCTTGTTCGGAAACAGGCCCTTCAGCCCACCTTGCCCATGCCAACCAAGTGGCACTGTGCAGTAGTCTGCATTTTATGAGTGAACAAATATCTCGTCAGCATCTTCACATTCCATTCCAGTCACCTCTGATCCACCTCGATCTAGCAAATATCTCCTGGTGTACACAATCTTTGAATAACCTGAGTGATGTGATCTTGCTGGAACTTTACTTATTTTGTGTGGCAGGGATACCAAAGGGTTAAAATGAAGATCTGAATGATAACTGGAGATGTGGTGCCCCATTAAAAAGTGACTTCATTCATAAAAAGCCACTGTGGCCTTGAGATGTGGATATTCTGTTGGTTCACGGAGTTTACACTGGAGATCCCCAAAACTTTACGTGTGTGGATCTTTATTACGTGTCTATGAGTTTGTCTGTCCATTACCACCTCCTACATCCTTCTCCCCCGCCCACACTGCAGTGATCACAAAGCATCGGTATAAGGAGCAAAGTTTCCAGAGACTCTCTAGACCATGCACGCATCGCTGGTCATGTAACAAACGTTCCTGCCCACAAGGAGGCAGTGGTCAGTGAACATTCTTGCAGTAAATGTTCTACTCCCGCCACCCCCCCACCCCCTCCCCTCCCCAGCTGAGTAACAGGAGAGGAACACAAATGCAACAATGATTTAGAAACTATTAGCTGGTAGTAAAATTGACCTGACAAGTAAACATTGTATTCTTGCTGCGAAATACACTTAGAAAATGAACCAGATTCAATAAAAAATTTCTCTCAACATAAACGATGCCTCTGATAAATGACAATAATTCCAGGTGTTCTAAATGCCTTCCCTTGCTCCTGCATTGAACCTGACCTTGACATAGTCTTGAAGTTGGGGATTGAGAGGGCGGGCTGGCACGGTGCGGAACCACCTGCAACTCTTTCCCCACCAGAATGGCCATTTATTTCCCCATGTTAAAGTAATGAAGGTACTTCAGTCAAATCTGAGGTTAAACCCCAGTGTAGACTGAAACAGCAACAGTGGCTCTGCAAGGGCAGAGGTGGCAGAGGTGGCTTCCAAGATGTGCTTAGGATCATTTTGTAGAACAGTTTCTGGTCCAACAAGAAAGGAGATAGTGGTTATAACATCACAACACTTCAGTTTGACAAAGAAATGAGGAGTAATGCAAAGCAAAAATAATTAACTAGAGATGACAATTTCACTGAGATGGACTTGGATCTTAAACCCCAAATTAACTGCAAAACTGCAGCTGGGACAGACTTTGTTCAGTAGGAGAACCTTTTGGGAATAATGATCACAACTCTGTATGTTTTATGATAGTTATGAGTAATGATAAGCCTTGACTTTGGGGAAAAGTTGGCGAATTACAACATTATTTGGCAGGAGATAAGGAGACTAAATTGGGAACAACTGTTATTGGGTAAGTCCACATCTGGGAATCATTTAAAGGCTGGTCGATCAAAGTTCAGGTCCGGCAAGGCCCAGTAGGGAGGAGGGAGAGGGATGGCAAAGTGAGAGAACCTTGAATGACTAAATAGGTTGTCAAAGATAAATAGAAAGTGCTGGAGTAGCTCAGCGAAAAGGAAACATCCTTTTTCTCCAGAAAAGCTGCCTAACCTGCTGAGTTGCTCCAGCACTTTCTGTCATCTTTGGTATAAATCAGCATTTGTGGTTTCTACAAGAAGGATGTGAATTTGGTTATAGGTAAAGGAAACACATGTAAGGTTTAGGAAGATCAAATCAGTCAGGGCTTTTGAGGAATATAAAGCAAATAAGAAATAACTTGACCAGGGAATTGGGGGAGCCTGAAGAGGCAAGTTTGATTAAAGAGATTCAAGCCCAAACCAGACTTGAACAACATTTAAGGCAGAGATTGACAGATTATTAATTAGTACGGGTGTCAGGTTTATGGGGAGAAGGCAGGAGAATGAGGTTAAGAAGGAAAGATAGAGCAGTCATATTGAATGGCAGAGTAGACTTGATGAGCTGAAAGGCATGATTCTGCACCTAGAACCTATGAACAAGTTGATAACTTCCAGGAAATGATCATCTCCTAAAGGCAGAGCTCCCTCGGTGATAGTCAATGACCTCTTACCCAGAGATCACCATCAACGTCCTGGAACCGCCGTTGACCAGACACCCACCGTAACCCTGTGGTTGTAAAGGCAACAGGTGGCTCTGCTTCTGACAGTCCAAAGCCCAGAGGTACAAAGACAAACATGGAAGGGAACAGCCCAGATATTGAGAGCAATATTGGATATCTGATCAGTTGTTTGTTTATGTTCATTCATTATGTCACTGATGCCTCTAGTTTTCCCTCATTGTGTTTTTCAGGAATACTTATGTAGATGTCATCCTCTCAGACAATGTAGATAAGTCACGCTGTCAGATAAGGACATGTAGAAACCTGGAAAATGGTCCGAAGTTCACAATTGTAGCAATTTGTTCTAATTTACTCAGGAGTTAAATTAATTGGAGCACAGGATTGACTCAAATGTCTGGGATTTTTGGTGTGTGGTTCAGTAACTCAAACGCTCAGGAGTGAAGGAGACTATAGAGAGTGGTGGACACTGCCCGGTCCATCACAGATACTGACCCCCACGCCACACACTGCCCGGTCCATCACAGGTACTGACCTCCCCACCATCGAAGGGATCTACAAGACAGCCAATATCATCAAAGACCCACACCACCCTGGCCACGCTCTCATCTCGCTGCTACCATGGGGAAGAGGGTATAGGAGCCTGAAAACTGTGACCTCCAGGTTCAAGAACAGCTTCTTCCCAACAACCATCAGGCTCTTGACCACTGCACAACACTGACCAATGAGCTATGGACTGTCCGGTTGCACTCAGGACTTTGGGCTTTATGTTTGTACTAGTATTGTGGTTATTAGTTTATTTATTTTTTGTTTATGACATATATTTATGTATATTGTGTTGGCCTGTACTGCTGCTGCTGCTGCAAGTAAGCATTCCATTGTTCCGTTGGTACATATGACAATTAAACACTCTGGTCTTTTGACTCAAATTTAATTCCTCAGTGCAGACACATTAAAGTGAGACAAGTTGGAAACTCATTTGCTAATTTATTAACAGTAGAGAAATATATATATTATGTCATTGCACTAAGAATATTTTCCTAAAAATATTTGAAAATCAGTTTATACCCTTAAGTGATTGTTTAAGGCCACAGGCCACTTTAATTGGCAGCTAGGCTGGATCTAAAATGCAATATAAAATATACAATGTGCAGAAAATCTTTATTCCTTTGCATTCATACTGCAGCTATGATTCATTTAATTGGCAGTAGAGATGGAGGAATGAGGGAGCTGGGTGACAAGGAACAAGCAGAGAAGGTGGTTGGAAAGTTGTGGTGGAGGAAACACAATGAGTATGTCCCAATGTTGCCTAATTCCATCAACATTCAGATGGACACAGTCAGATGTCCTGAACACCCTGCTGGTGGTGGAACACAGGGCAGCAAAGGCCACTCTCTCTGGTTTGCCCCGATGAACAATATTACCACCTGACCTCCCTTTGGAGGCCAAGGGTGCATTTAGGCAATGCTTGGGAGGGAACACGAGTCCTGGTCTCTTTGGCATTAAATATACCAGCTCACTCATCCCTTTTGGGAAGGTTAATCCAAACTGCAGCCATCGGGATAGTGCAGAGGTTGGAACAAAGCATCAAGTGGTTCTCAATAGTAGATCAGAACATAGTCCCATGGAACCTGCCCTCTAATATTGGTCGCTGCAGGAAGCAAGGACCACATCCATACAGAGCTTCTAACCATGGAGAGTGTCCTTCCATTATGGACCCAGCATGGGTTCAGGAAGGTCTGAATTATTCACAACACATGATCCTCGCCCTTTGCTGCAGTAGAATTGTGTCAGGAATCAGGTTGACGTTACTGCTCTTGCAACATGAGGATTTGGGGAGCGATGAATGGTTCATGTACCTGTTGCCCCCACACCACCTCCGCCCCACACTCCTGCACTCCCTCTCACTCTCTCCCACCCACACCCCTCATGTACTCCCCTCCCTCTGGCCCAATCATGTTGACCCTTGGCCTGTAAACAGTTTGGAAACACTGGCCTGTGGTCATTTGGCATCTGCTGTTTAACCTCCCACTGTACATACGAAAGGCCTTTAGATTGAAGAAAATAAATGTTTATTTCAATATTAATTTATGGAAGCCAAATATTGCCTCAAATCATTTGCACTCATACTTCTAAAAGTGCACTTTGTAAAGAATTTCAAAGCGTGTTGGTGCCACTGTTGTGTTTGAGGGCCCTGTAAGGGCCAATTGTCAAAGTTCGTTTCTTTGACTTTTCTCAGCACTTGAAATTAAATTTATTGTGCCAAAAGCAAATGAATTAGCATTTTCTATGTGAAAATGTCCAGCTTAGCAATTTACAAAAATGCATCCCCATTATTTACTGACAGTTGAGCCCTGATAGCTTTATAGTTCCCAGAGATGAAGCCACCATTTACTGAGTTATACGGCTAAAACAGATCTTGTAACAAATCCTATTCTACGGAAATGAATGATGTATGAGATGAAATTTGGCAGTGAGCAAACGTTAATTGTTAAGTATTAAAATCGACACAATTGTTAATTTTTCAGGATTCCAATGAGCATTTTGATTTGCAATAAACAGTGAAAGCTATATACAAACAGATCTTGCAGTTAGACAATGAACAGGCTGAACTTAGAGGAGTCGCATATTAATTTGCCAGGGTGAATACCAATTATTGAGGGATTTAAGAACGTTATTCAGCAAAGTCTATAGGAGTCCAGTCCGCCAGGTGAGATACCCACACTCACTGAAGTCATGTTCAGACTAAGGTACCTCCTCTAACATTTAACATAAAGATATTTGGTGTCATTCACAACCAGACAAGTCCCGTAGGCAGGGCAACAGAATTATTTGCATTCTTTATTCTCTGTGCCCTTACCAGATCTTTAGCTGTTAAATTCCATGCAATCCACTCACCAGTCTTGAGCATAACTGAAAAGTTCAGTCAAAGCAGATTCTGGCTACGTTCTGAGGTACCAATTTCACATTTGCCAGAAAGTGGTAGAACACTGTGTTTCTCCTGGGAAGAGGTAGAAAGAGAGACGTTTGAAGATTCTGGTGTAACAAAGGAGAACAGGAATCATCTACTCTGTAAGAAGAGTAAACAATTTCTGTTCTGATCTCCTGCTAAAGAGGTAACCACAGAATGTCCAGCAACAAAGCATGGCTGTGTTCAGTGATGACCATCAGGAAAAGCTCATCCATTTTGGAAAAGACCTTGATCAAACAATGCAGATGTAACATCAGGAATGCTGTCTAATCTTCACTTCCTGATTCCAATCAAGGCAAATGCAATTGCTACTCTAACTGTGCAAAGTGTCTCTATTTCAGGAAGACAAGGTCATTGCTAAAAGCAAGAATCGTAAAATCAGGATTAAATGCTTGGTCCAATTTATCAGAGTTTGTTCAGAAAGCAACAGACAGTGGCACAGTCCCTCTGCAAATCTCTGCTGAGATAGGTGAGATAAAGCTGGCAGGGCAGCTGTTCCATTCAGGGATGATGCAAGAACCATACAGAGATAAAGCAGTGGAATGGATCTCTCCTTCAGTGAAGGTTCCTGTTAACCTGTGTGTGACAGCTTTCAGGTAGTGTCAACTCACCTGTATTTGGTCAAATAAGAATTAGTTAATTTACAACTCAAATAATGTAGCTTAATAGCAGCAAAACAGAGTCCCTCACACAGCCAGTACTAAGGGCCAGTTTAACATGTTTAAGAAGGAATTGCAGATGCTGGAAAATCAAAGGTAGACAAGAGTGCTGGAGAAACTCAGCGGGTGCGGCAGCATCTATGGAACGAAGCAGGGTTTCGGACTGGTCTGAAGAAGGGGTTTGGCCCGAAACATTGCCTATTTCCTTTGCTCCATAGATGCTGCCACACCTGCTGAGTTTCTCCAGTACTTTTGTCTACCGCCAGTTTAACATTGTGAGCCCTGTCCCACTGTTTATAGCCAGGCATTGATCTCATGCAAGGACAGAGTGCTGGAGTAACTCAGCAGGCCCGGCAGCATCTGTGGAGAACCTGGATATGTGACATTTCACAGAGTGCTGGAGTAACTCAGCGGGTCAGGTAGCATCTCTGGAGAACATGGACAGGTGACGTTTCAGGTCTAGATGCAACTGGTGATAATCCTGTGATGATTATTAAGCACCTTTCATTCACTGGTTAGCCGATCACCTGAGGACATCCGCTCAGTTATCAGTGACTTCTCCAGGTGAGGGAGTGGTCACCTTGGGTCTCCAGGTGAGGGAGTGGTCACCTTGGGTCTCCAGGTGAGGGAGTGGTCACCTTGGGTCTCCAGGTGAGGGAGTGGTCACCTTGGGTCTCCAGGTGCTGGCTGCAGGTGGTGCCCATTCACCACTCCACTTGCCGCACCACCCTCCCTGAATGTGCTGCCACACACTAAAAGGCACAGCACCCTCAGATAAAGGCACAATGGTGGGTGGAAGGATCGACGGAGGAACTGACCAGCAGTTTGTGAAGGCTGTGACAGTGCATAGCTCATTGGATGAGGCTCCCTGTCTCTCCTAGACTGATCCATGGACTCTGGTCAGTACCTGCACCGACTCCTGATCTAAGCAGAAGGGCATTGCTGTTTGACAGAACTTTTTGTTTGATTTTGGGTGACTAAAATCTTTCTGCATAAGTTAAGACAGAGAATACATTTGTAAATCACGAGTGGCTGTTGATTTGCAGATAAATTAAACCCAACCCCCTCTCTTGACATAAATGTGCTTCCTTCTGATTTTGTAAAATGTTTGATTGGTTGATTAGGCAAGGCAATAATATTCTCAGCTGCAACGGTCTCAGATATTCTGGACAGTTGAAACCCCCACCAGGGACATCCAACCACCAGGGGCATGACAATTGCACAACGCAGAACCAAGAGGTGCTGCTTCCATTGTTTAAAGCCTTTCAACAGTTTCTCCAGCAAACTCATTGCTTCATAGAAAGCATCAGTACTATACAAAGTCAAGGTGCAGCAAACATTCTTATTTTTGCATTAAAAGGCTATTATTTTTCAGCAATAAGACTTTTCTGAGAATTGTTTCTTTGGATTGTAAGGTCCACTCCACCAGGGAAGTTATCTTTGACCAGTAGCACAGCAATATCCTGAGGATTGGCATTGAGTTCTTCAGTCCTCCAGGCACACTTGCCCATTCCCAGTCTTCAGCTTCCCTAAAGATAAGGAATGAAAAGCTGAAAGTGATGGATATTCAACACATTGAATGCAAAGGCCAGTCCACAACCGCACAGCATGGAAACAGGCCCTTCGGCCCAACTCGTACATGCCAACCAACATGCCCCATCTAAGCCAACCTCATTTCCCCTTGTTTGGCCCATCTCTATATAACTAAAAGTCTTTGTCTTGTTTGTGCCCACGATGTGTCTGTCAATCTGGTTAATTCCTATCTTCTTCCAAAAGCTAGGCCACAGCCTTCCCATTTTCACACATCCTATTCACATTTCCCTGTGGTGACGATAAACATCTTCCCGTCGCATTTCCACCTATATTTCCAAAGTTATTAATCGTTGAAATTTTAAAAACAGCCCGATTTCTTCAAACTCACCCATTTTGAAAAGAAAATCTCAGTGACGTCACAATGCACTCACAAGGCAGAATGGGCCACTCCGGGAGAGAGGGGCACTCCAGCGTTCACAACCCCCCCCCCCCCCCACTCCCCATCCCGCCTCCCCCTCTCCCCAACCCCCCTTCGCCCCCTCCCCCCCCCCCCCCCCCCCCCTCCAGTGCACCAATCACAATGGGCTCTCAAGCAGCCGAGCACCACACCCCCTGCCCCCCCCCCCCCCAGGTTATTCATGATTAAAGTTTTTTTTAAAGCCAAACGGGTTGCGTTAGGGGACGGGTGAGTGGTGGAAAATTGCGTTGGGGGAACAGACCCAATGGGTCTCCATTTGGTCTAGTGTCCCTCTACATTTTTCCTATCCATGTACCTGTCTAAGTGTCCTTTAGATGTTGTTACTGTATCTGCCTCAACAACCTCTTCTGAAGACTGATTCCACAAACCCAACACCCTCTGTGAAGAAATTGTTGCTGGTCAGGTTTCTATTAAATCTTTCTCCTCTGCTGCCAACATTTCCATTCATCTCTCTTCCTTCAGACACATTTTGTCTAAATCTTGTTGTGACAATATGTGGGTGTCAAAGGTTACAGGGTGAAGGCAGGTGAATGGGTTTGAGAGGGAAAAATAGATCAGCCATGATTGAATGGAGTAGTAGACTTGATGGGCCAAATGGCCTAATTCTGCACCTGTGACTAATGAACAACTTCAATGCAGCTTAATTGAAAGACCAAATAGAAATATGTTTAGTAGGTGAGCTCGGACACAAAGTGCTGGAGTAACTCAGTGGGTCAGGCAACATCTCTGGAGAAAAGGAATAGGAGATGTTTGGGGTCAAGACCCTTCCTCAGCTTCAATGTAGCCAGTGGTGAGAGAGAGACGGTGGGATGTGCATATCCAGTGGAGTTTACTGGCCATCAACTGGAATGGGAAACCTGCAAACCTCTTCACTATACCTCAGTACACATGTCAACCATGAATCAATACTGCTGGCCACCATTCACCAGTGTAGGCATGTTCATAGATTTCTATCACACCTGTATTTGCTCTCTAACGAGTTGCCACAGTGAACGGGAGCATTCTGTGGCTGCAGGGCAGGTCTGTTTGTGCCAACACACTTGGAGTAACCATGGTTACTGAACGACAGTAACATAACAGGTTGCAAATTCAGTTTTGCAAAAGGAATTAAAGTATTCTGGCTGCTAATGGCTGCTTTATATTAGAAACATAGAAACATAGAAAATAGGTGCAGGAGTAGAGGCCATTTGGCCCTTCGAGCCTGCACCGCCATTCAATATGATCATGGCTGATCATCCAACTCAGTATCCTGTACCTGCCCTCTCTCCATACCCCCTGATCCCTTTCTAACCTCCCTAGACATATTCTAACCTCCCGAGACATTTTGTTGCAAATGACTGCGTTGGAAGAGGTGCAAGCAGTGTAAACCGGCAGTGTTTTATTGAGCCTAACATCACATTACGAGAACAGAACGCCATAAAGTCAGGAGTAATGGCATCTGCAGTTGCGTGCAGCCCCATCACTGTGCAGCTGATGCCGATGGCATTTTACAGCAGTGTCAGAAAGGGCAGGCAAAGACATATGGTGGATGTTGGAGCAACAGGTTGAGACAGGAAGTGAGCAGGGTTGCTAGTATTCTTTACTCCTGCACTCTGTAAGTTACTGTCCACAGCATACTGTAGTCACGCCAATGTATTAGGCAAAAATACTTAGACATGGATTCACCGCATCTAGTTACGCCAATTAATGCAGTTAATTTGGGCAAACAGCAAAGTGCTGGAGGCATTCAGGTCAGGCAGGTGACATTTCTACTCCCTGCAGACCAACTCACCAATTCTCCAACTCCCTAATTCACCAACCCCCCCACCCCCCCCACCCCCCAGTGGCTTTTCTCCTGACAATTACTAACCCCCCCCTGCTGTCCCTCTGTCTGGACAATTACCTTTCTCCTCGTGTTGACCGCTGGTCTCCTGCTGCAGCCGTGCGTTTGCCTGTGTGGCGGGCATCTCTGGGCCACAGGTGGAGGTGGAGGGAAGTCGCTGACCAGCGGGCAGGAAGGAAGGTTTCTTGGCCACAGGCGGTGGGACCCTGCCTGTCTTTCCCTGAGCCTCGGGGGCTGCTTTACCCGACAGGCCCGACCAGCCCTTGGAGGTCATTCGGCCCGACACGGAGCTCAGCTCGGCCATCAGGTTCCTCTTGGCCTCAGCCTCAGCCTCTGGTGACCGTGGGCTGTCGAACACCAGCTTCTTGGAGCCGACGTTCTTGGAGAAGATGAAGCTGGCGGTGGAGGCCGGGGACTTGAGCGGGGTCTCCTCCTCAGCATGTTTCAGCAGGACGCTTCCCTGAGCGTTGGGACTGAGGGGAGGGGACCCGAGCTGGAGGGGGGCGATGGGGATGGGCCCGGGGTCAGTGGTGGACAAGCGCTGGGTCAGGGACTTGCGAACGGGTTTGCTGGGCGCGGCTGTGCTGCCCTTGACCGGCAGCGTGGCCTGGCTTGGGCCACGGGATCCCGGTACGGGGTCCAGCACAGTGGTGGTGCTGCCCTTGACTGGTGATCTGGGGTCTGGAATGGCCACTGCTGACCGGTTCATCTGTCCAGAGCGCAGCCGCACCATCTGCAGCAGGGAGGGGGCGACGTGTGGTGTTCCCCCCTCTCCGTCAGTGCCCCCTCCAGTAGACAGCGGCGCCCCACCTCTGCTCCAGCCCCCACCGATCACTGCGGGTGTGGGGAGTGTGGAGGGCGGGCGGGGGGAGACTGGTCCCTCCAGAGGCTGACTGGCTGACTGTGTCTTTGGCTGAGGTCGCTTGGTGGCCAGAGGTGACACGAGGGGGGGAGGGGCTGAGGAGAGGCTTACTTTGGGCAGCGGGGAGGGGGGGAGGGGCGAGGAACCGAGGGGTAGTCGTGGTGTGGGGGTGGGGGCAGAGAGGGGGGTGGGGGTGGGGGCAGAGAGGGGGGTTGGGGTGGGGGCAGAGAGGGGGGTGGGGGCAGAGAGGGGGGTGGGGGCAGAGAGGGGGTGGGGGCAGAGAGGGGGGTGGGGTGGGGGCAGAGAGGGGGGTGGGGTGGGGGCAGAGAGGGGGGTGGGGGTGGGGGCAGAGAGGGGGGTGGGGTGGGGGGCAGAGAGGGGGGTGGGGGCAGAGAGGGGGGTGGGGGCAGAGAGGGGGGTGGGGGGGCAGAGAGGGGGTGGGAGTAGGGCAGAGAGGGGGGTGGGGTGGGGGCAGAGAGGGGGGTGGGGGTGGGGGCACAGAGAGGGGGGTGGGGGTGGGGGCAGAGAGGGGGGTGGGGGCAGAGAGGGGGGTGGAGGCAGAGAGGGGGGTGGGAGTAGAGGCAGAGAGGGGGGTGGAGGCGGGGAGGGGGATGGAGGTGGGGGCAGGAACGGGGGTGGGAGCAGGGAGGGGGGCAAGGAGGGGGGTGAGGGTAGTTAGGTGAGTGGGGACAGGCTCCCGTTGTCCATCTGCTCCAGGATTCTCCGGACAGCCTCGCCCTTCTGCTTCTTCCAGCAGGGGGGGTGGTGGGGGGGGGAACAGAAACTCTGCCTCTGATGGGGCAGATGCCTCAGACCCCCCCGATGTTGGGGGCGGCCCCTCTGGTGCCAGGGGAGGGGGAGGGGGCCAGTCGGTGGGTGGAGACTGGACAGTTGAGGGGGATGGAGGAGGGGGCTGGTCAGTGGCCAGCCTCTGTGGTGGAGGAGGTGGTTGATGGGCCGGGGGTGGGGAGGGGGAAGGAGAGGCTCGCTCCACCAGGTGTGGGCTTGCAATGTGCTGCAGCTGTGTGGTCGCGACAGAAACAGATGTGGCCCCAGGGACAGATGTAGTCCCAGAGGCAGGTTTGGTCTCTGAGTCAATGGGCAACAAGTCTGAAGCCAACAAGGCTGGACCAATGACTGCCGTGGTTGGAGTAGATGAGGAGGTGACCAATGGGGTTGGAGATGATGTGGGGGTGACCAATGGGGTTGGAGCAGGTGTGGAGGTGACCAATGGGGTTGGAGCAGGTGTGGGGGTTACCAATGGGGTTGGAGCAGGTGTGGGGGTGACCAATGGGGTTGGAGCAGGTGTGGGGGTTACCAATGGGGTTGGAGCAGGTGTGGGGGTTACCAATGGGGTTGGAGCAGGTGTGGGGGTGACCAATGGGGTTGGAGCAGGTGTGGGGATGACCATTGGGGTTGGAGCAGGTGTGGGGATGACCAATGGGGTTGGAGCTGGTGTGGGGGTGACCAATGGAATTGGAGCTGGTGTTGAGATGACCAATGGGGTTGGAGCAGGTGTGGGGGTGACCAATGGGGTTGGAGCAGGTGTTGAGATGACCAATGGGGCTGGAGCAGGTGTGGGGATGACCAATGGGGTTGGAGCTGGTGTGGGGGTGACCAATGGGGTTGGAGCAGGTGTGGAGGTGACCAATGGGGTTGGAGCAGGTGTGGGAGTGACCAATGGGGTTGGAGCAGGTGTGGGGGTGGAGGCGGGAGGAGAGTGGTGGGGACGAGGTCCATGCGTGGCGATGTTGAAGAGGAAGGAAGGTCTCTTTGTGGGAGGTAACGGGGCTGGCCCTGGTGGGGGAGGTGGGATTCTCTCTGGTCCCCAGGGATACAACATTGCAGCAGGGAACTTTGGTTGTCGTACATTGGGAGGGGGTGGGGCCGGTGAGGAAGGAGGAGGAGGGATATCAAACAGGTTGGCGTATCGTGAGGTAGGAGAGGCTGAGGATGTGGAGGGCGCGGTTTCTGGGCCGTGGAGGGAGCAAGATCTCTGTGGTGCATTGGGCTTGGACATTCCAGTTGGCGACGGGGGAGGCACGAGGGTGGTCACTGTAGGCGGGCTTCCACTCTGAATCGGGCAGAGACTGGACAGGGCTGTTTGCTCGAGTCGATGGTGTGAAGTCTTTGGGCTAAAGTTGTTTGGTGACTGAAGGATGTTCCCGTTGGATATTGTCCGTGTTCCATTATGGGGCAACACCAGCTTGTGACTGACGGCAGAATCTACAGTAGTACAAGGTTGGAAACTTTGATCATCTCTCAGTGATGGAGCAGCGTGCCCCTGGTCCTCACTCTGCTGCAAGGAATGCATTCTCTGCGGAGGAGCGGGGGGCTTACGCATTTTTCTGACCGACAGGCTTCTGGTGACAGACTGTTCACTGATCATGCTGTGCGTGTCAGATGCATCAACAATACTGCATGTGCTTTGTGCAGGAGAGAGTGACTGGCCTCCATAACCATTGCTGCTGGCCTGAGTGGGTTGAGAGTTCTGGTGTGCAGAGCACGCACTCACCCATCTGCTGGTACTGGCTCGATTATTCACAGGTGAATCTGTTAAGTTGTGATCAGCTTTCTCACCAACTTCTTGCTTGAAATGATTATTTAATGGCGTTTCGGTGTTTCCCTGCGACGAGATTGTGGAATTGTTGGATACGATGGTTTCCGAAGACTGGGAATGACTCCAGGCATCACTGGATGCGTAATCCCTGGCATCGTAGGTGTGTATGGAGATGGAGCGAGAGATGGCTGGGGAGGGAGTGGACAGCACGCTACTGTTACTGAGTGTACGCAGACTGTTCTGACTGGTGTTGATCATCACCACATCCACAGCGGGAGGCAGGATGGCGTTGGGAATGATCTTGGATAAATACGTTGCCTGAGGTGACATGGACATGACTGGACTGGACAGTTCACCAGGTGATTTTGGAACTGCTAACGAATTTGGCCTGTTGCGAGAGTTGATCAGTGCCCAGTTGAGTTGGTAATTATGTTCTAAGGTGTTTCGAGAGTCATTGTCTACCCTTGAAGGGTCAGTAAAAGTTACAGATCGCAAGGAGCTCCTGGTCTGTAAATGGGAGAGGTTATTAAAACAATAGTTCTCTTCGCCCCTGGATACCAAGACCTCGCCAGCGTTGTCTGCGGCCGGTTCCGTTCCAGCCGTCTTCGAAGGACGGGACCCTTTCCCAAGACCTGTGTTGGGACCAGAAACAACATAATTAAAACCCCTTGGTTGGAACCACTGAATCATGCAGGACCAAAGCAGGTCCTTTGGCCCATCATGTCCATGCTGACCATTGATCTGTCTGTACTAATCCAATTTACCCACGTTAAACCCGTGGCCTTGTATACCTTGGTCTGAAATGCTTCAACGGGCAGAGAGAACCTCCTCTCCCCTGTTGTAACCATCCTCCTCGAGCCTCTCCCGATCTCCTCCCACGCAACTAAACCACTGCCCCTTTGCCTAACACACCTCACCTTGGCAAAAAGATTCTTCCTGTCTACCTCGTAACTTTATGTATCTCTATACGGTCACCCGGACTCCTGGCCAAATAACCCAGCCTATCCAGTTTCTCCTCATCCTGAAATGCTCCAATCCAGGCACTATCCTTGTGAAGGCACAAGGAACTGCAGATGCTGAAATCTTGAGCAAAACACAAAGTGCTGGAAGAACTCAGCAAGTCGTCAGCATCTATGGAGAGAACGGATAGGTGAATTGTCAGGTAGTCCACAGAAAGGTCCTGACCTGAAACGTCACCTGTCCATTCCCCACAGATGCTGCCTGACCCGCTGAGTCTGTCCGTTCTCTCCACAGATGCTGCCTGACCCGCTGAGTGTCTATACTCTCCACAGATGCTGCCTGACCCACTGATTTTCTTCCAGCACTTTGTGTTTTGCTCAATATCCCGACTCTCCTGACTCCAGCAATAACACCGGCTGTGAGGAAGCTTCCATTCTCTTGCACCGCACTTCACCAGCCTCTCCACACGTCTGGATCCATTTCACAGAGATGTTCATAAAGTATCACAGTGTACGGTACAGAAGCCCCAGTGAACGGGGTGGTCACTGGTCAGCACGGACTCGATGGGCTGAAGGGCCTGTTTCTGTGCTGCATCTGTAAAATAAGAGTTAGTGCACAAACCCAGTTCCTCTTGCACGTGTAGGGGAAGCCCCATGATCGTCGATCTCCGAATCCGTTTCTCTTTCAGTTTTGGTCCTTTAAAGGAAGATTGAGTCTTCTGCTGTTCTTGCGGTTTAGACTTTATTACTGCATTATTTAAAACAAAACTTCAGAAATTATTCACTTTTAAAGAATTAATTATGAGACAAAATATACTTTTCTTGGTCGACACAAAAAGCTGGAGTAACTCAGCAGGTCAGGCCCCATCTCTGGAGAAAAGGAATAGGTGGTGTTTCGGGTCGTGACCCCTCTTCAGAAGAAAAAGTGTCTCGACCTGAAACGTCACCGATTCCTTCTGACCTCGGCTATCTCCAGTCAGGAGCATCCAACAAAACGCTGGATGGAGTCGGACTCAACATTGGGCGAGAGTCAAAGTTCTGGATGTCCTGGGAGTCCAGGTGTAGTCAGACACGGCGACATTGCCCTGGCCTGACACATCCTTCACCCTCCTCACGCTCACACATAGGACCAACCCTAGTTCCACCAGGTGTGCAGTAGAACAACACCAGCTCCACCTGATGAGGTTCCCCCCGCAGGGCACCCGGGACAAACTCTGGGCTTGTCAACAACCCCCAGATCCTGTCAAGAAGTTCGCAGAAGGACACAGAGTGCTGGAGTAACTCAGCGGGTCAGGCAGCATTTGTGGAGAACCTGGATAGGTGACGTTTCACAGAGTGCTGGAGTAACTCAGCGGGTCAGGCAGCATCTGTGGAGAACCTGGATAGGTGACGTTTCACAAAGTACTGGAGTAACTCAGCGGGTCAGGCAGCATCTGTGGAGAACCTGGATAGGTGACGTTTCACAGAATGCTGGAGTAACTCAGCAGGTCAGGCAGCATCTGTGGAGAACATGGATAGGTGACGTTTCACAGAATGCTGGAGTAACTCAGCGGGTCAGGCAGCATCTGTGGAGAACATGGATATGTAAAGAAGGGTCTCTACCTGTAACCCGAGATGCTGCCTGACCCACTGAGTTACTCCAGCACTTGATGTCCTTTGATGCAAAGCATCTGCAGTTCCCTGCCTTGACAAGATGCAAGCAAACATACTCTGAGTTTGGACAGACAAAATGGGATCTGAGACCAACAAATACAAATATGACTGAGAAAGGAGCAACTAACCAAATTATTTGCAATCTAATATTCTATTATTCCCCGTATTCTTACTAAACTTGATACTTTGTGGCTGGCCTCTAATGAGGAGTTCATTATGGTCACATTTAAATATCGTTTTCCTGTGTAAGTCATTCTCTGGCTAGAGTATTCTGTGGGGTCAAGCCCATCTATTATGTGACCAGAGGTTTGGGGGGTTGGGTTAGTTCCGGCCGCTGGACACACGCACGCTGATGGCCATGTACTCACCGGCTGAGCTGACTGATGGCTGGATTCCCAGAGCAGTCTTTCGGATTTCATCGGGAGTGGGTGGTGGAAGGGAGCGTGTCTTTGTCCACACTTCATCGCCAGGCCCACCTGATCTGGAGTTTGGGAGCACCGGCAGATCTTCATCCTGTCACCACACACAACAAATCACAACGGCAACATCTTTGGGGCATTATTTCTACTTCCGCTGAGCAGCGCCGTGGTGCAGCAGGTAGTGCTGCTGTCCCACGCCTCAGATCAATCTAGACACTTGTGACCAACACATCACCAGTCCAGGGGCACAAGTAGAGTAACTCAGCGGGTCAGGCAGCATCTCTGGAGGGAAGGAATAGGTGACGTTTCGGGTTGTGACCCTTCTTCATATGTCACGTGTCCATGGGCGCCTTCTGACCCAGAGTTCCTCCAGCAATTTGTGCTTGAACCAATCATCCTCCCTCATTGGTCCCCACCAATCAACCTCCCTCTGAGATTCCCGATTGCCCATGGACCTCCTGTTGGGCAAATCCTGGGGATTTCCACTGGAGATCTTTGCTGGCCTTGCGGAAAGCAAGCGACAGGAAGGGGACAAGAGGTCCCCCCCCCCCCCCACACCCCTCGAGGTCCTGGCCTCTCGACCCCGTGGGGAGTGGTGGTGCCACCACCACCTCATCCAACCAATACCTTAACCAGGAGGCTGTGGACATTTAAACAATTCCCACTATAGTTATTTTAAATTTGCAAATATGTTGAGTGTTATCACTTTGCCGAAGAGAATGGATTGTGCCCAGGTCACCAACCAGTGAACATGGACCGTATTGGCCCAAAGCCAGTGTATATTTACATTCCCTGGTGCTGGTGTCCACTGGAAATGGCCCTGAGCTCCCCCCCCCACCCCCCCCGCCCCCTCACCTGCGGCATTCACACCTGTAACCAGGAACCGACACTTACTGCCTCACTGCAGTTGTCCATACTATCCTGGACATTTCGCAGCTGGGGTTGCGAGCAGCTGTCCAAGGTCCCTGCAGGAGAATTGCACAGATATACACAGGTGTATTTGTAAATGGACATTCCATCCTTAGACCAACACACACAGAACAGTTAGAAATGGTTCACAAATGTAAATGTCCACGCACTCCCACAAACATGAACGTTACTTATTCTGAACTGTTGTTTGATGTTGGGGATAGTTGTTCATTAGGGACAAGGCTGGCAACACAACTGTATCCCCTGATGTATTAAACATGGAAAGGCAAATACTCTTCTTGTCTCTCCACAGACGCTGCCTGATCTGGTGAATATTTGAGTGGTTTCCTGTTGTACTCAATATTGGTTCACACTACCATCAGAAAGTATTGGGCAATGAGAAACAGACAGTCGGGCATCAAGCAATTCAGACCCTTCGCAAATTACTTGTCCATTCTTTCTTGGTGTCAGAATCTTGCTGGACCTTTGGGCTCGATAACTGCAAGTCAGAGTGGAATGACTGACCCTTGACAATGACATTGGACCTTTAGTGCCCATGGGAAGGGAAAACTCATCTCCAATGCGAAACATGACTCTATTTCTAGTACTTGCTTTTCACATTCTTGTTAGTGCAGTGGAGTGCAGGATTCGGTGAAGTCTGGTGTCATGATTAAAGAGTTCATTGCTTCCCTGCAGATGATTTCAGTCAACCAGGACTATTTAATTTTCTTGACCAGGGAATTTGAACAAGGCAGGATTAGAACTTAATTAACTTGAAGTTCTGTTTGGAAATGATTCAGTGTGAGCTTAAACCTAAAGCACTTTCACCGGCCTCCACATAAGCCAGTGGAAAGACAACTTATTTATAACAACTATCTGGCCTATATTCCCATTGCCTTTTCCCTGTCATCATCCCTTCTGCCTGCATGGACATCACAACCTGAACAAGATCACATTGAGCCCAGGTCATTGAGTTGAGTTTATTGTCAGATGTACAAGTCAGTGAGGTACATTAAAGGGCTAGTCACAATTGGCCAGTCTCACTGGGGTTCAGGGGGCTGAGGGGTGACCTGGATAGTAAGGGGCATGGATTAGATAGATCCATGGGTATCGGAATCTGAAACACAGGTTTATGGTGAGAAGGGAGACAGGGACCTAATGCAGGCAAATGGGATTGGTGTAGAATAGCATCAAGGTCAGCATGGATGAGATGGGCTGAAGGGCCTCTCTCTGTGACGTGTACCCCGGGTCTCTAACTCAGTCAGCATCTAGACCAACACTTGCATGGCCAAGGCAAAGAAGCTGCGGTCCAAATGGGATTGGTGTGGAAAAGTGTAATAGTCATGACGGGCCGAAGGGCCTCTTTCTCTGCTGTACAGCTCTATGACTCGTGTCTATCAAATTCTGCTTAATCAAAGGACGTGCCATGAAAACCGAGTTCAGGACAGGTGTCTCACACGGACAAGTTGGTTCAAAATATGACAGAGCACATTGATGGCTTAATACGTTCAGCTCTGGAAGCTCTGGGCATCAAGTGACACGGACAACTACAGAGGCAAAACATCACTGACCAGTGGGGAAGGTACATTTGCCAGCATCAGTGTAACGGCAAGGGTCAGGGTTATCAAGGTCTGGCCATTGTAAAACACAAACCCCTCAGATCACATCGAGTCACAGAGATAGCTGTAGGATGCTGAATCCATGACGACCTTCACTGGGAATGTTCCCAACATGAGTTGAGTTAGCACAGTCTGGGATAGTTTATGTATAAAAATAACTTTTCCCCGATTCAAATGAATGTCAAAATGGAATTTCTTAATGTCCTCCACAACTCCCTGGCTGGTCAAAACCTATCATTTCCTGGCTCTGCTCTAGTGAGAAACATGCCAGTGCTTTGCCTCATGCTGTGTTTGGTGGTTTTTGTCAAAATTAATACCAGGCACCAACTCCAAGCCACACATAGACTGGGCGACAGAACAGGATAGAATGGGTTAGTAACAGAGTGAATTATCCAGAACATTCACTCCCACATCTTTTACAATTCATGCAAATCTATAGAGCAGAATGTGAGTTGTGAAATGCCGGGTGTGTGGAAACTACACATCGATCTGTTACTGTTGCGATTGCACATGTGTACAATGGCACCAAGATCACCATGCTGTTAACCTTCATACACGGACTACATCATGTGTACAGCCCTGGAGCAGGCCATTCAGCCCAAGTGCTGTGCTGACCTCAAGGTTCATCTCCTCACCTGCCTGCCCAGCTTCTCCCTCATGCTGTTCACTAAAACCTCTGATCTCCACGTTCTCTCTGCTCTTTTGGGAGTGAAGTTTCTTCTAAATTTCCTGTTGGATTCCTTTACTTTGCCTCTGGAGTGTGATGTTCTCACAGCTTGATGCAGGCCATGACCAGATTGGATGGTCCACGAATGGGAAGTACACATGAATGGGGGAAGGAGCCGACCTCCTCACAACAGTCCCATACCCCGCCCCCTCCACCAGACCCCGCCCTCTCCACCAGACCCCGCCCCCTCCACCAGACCCCGCCCTCTCCACCAGACCCCGCCCCCTCCACCAGACCCCGCCCCCTCCACCACACCCCACCCCCTCCACCAGACCCCGCCCTCTCCACCAGACCCCGCCCCCTCCACCAGACCCCGCCCCCTCCACCACACCCCGCCCTCTCCACCAGACCCCGCCCCCTCCACCACACCCCGCCCCCTCCACCACACCCCGCCCCCTCCACACAACCCCGCCCCCTCCACCCAGCACCCCGCCCCTCCACCCGCCCCCGCCCTCTTCCCCACCAGCACCCCTCCCCTCTCCCACCCAGACCCCGCCCCTCTCCCCCAGACCCCTGCCCCTCTCCCCCAGACCCCGCCACCATCCACCATGACCCCCGCCCCCACATCCACCCATCCCCCGCCCCCTCCACCAGACCCCCACCCCTCCACCAGGACCCCGCCCCCTCACCAGACCCCGCCCCCTCCACCAGACCCCCCACCCCCTCCACCAGACCCCGCCCCCTCCACCAGACCCCGCCCCCTCCACCAGACCCCGCCCCCTCCACCAGACCCCGCCCCCTCCACCACACCCCGCCCCCTCCACCAGACCCCGCCCTCTCCACCAGACCCCGCCCTCTCCACCACACCCAGGCTGTACCTGCCCCACCTGCGTAGTCTAAAGGTCCCACATTGGCCCCATCAACATCTACAGACTGAAGTGGGAACCATTGTCAATGTACCCCGGTAGAGTTCTTGCACAAACAACACACAGCCAGACTTCCTGTTACTTGGTGACCACGTCACCCTCCAAGACTTGGTGAGGAAGTGCACTGGGTCTGCCAGGGACCAGTGGGACCAGAACTGTACCCCGGCACTCTCCCCTCCTCCTACCTTGCTCCTGCAGGGATTTCAGGCCGAGTTCCGCCTCCTTGTGCAGGTCCTCTATATCAGCGGGCCGAGCGGACGGGAGGAAGACGTTCTCCTGCCGATGCTGATACGGCGATGGTGTATAGTGCACTGTCCACTTTGCTTCATCATCAGACTGAGAGGTGACTGCAAGAAAATAAAACTAAGCATCAGACCCAAGGTAGACAACATATTCACAAGCTGTGCCATAGTTTCACATTAACAACATACAAACCATGGCAGTACTTCAGTGGTTCAACAAACTTGTATTGTTGGTCAATGAAAACTGATAGGCAGCAAAGAAACAGCAAATATTTCCTCTGGATTCAAGGCCAAAGCTGAATTACCAGGTGATCAATTTTCTGATATTAAACATGGTCCAGTTCACAACAACTCAAGCACCAAAGAGGGGAATAGGCCACTCGGCCCCTACCCTGCTCCTGCCCCACTGATCTATGTTGGCCTCACTCCCCTTACAAACATTTATCTGCCTCCACATGACGTACATCCACTGACCCGTCTCCAGCTGGCATGGGGCAGAGATTCGCCAGGGTTACCCATCCCTGAGAGAAGAAACCTCCAATATCAGTGTTAAACTCACTTGTTCGCCATCTTCCAATCTGCCTCCTTGTGGCCCTTGCGTTTCTTTATCTGCACCTTCTCTATAACTGTGACACCTTATTCCTCTCATTTATTTTCATTTTTGCTCTGCCTGATGTTCTCACGAATGACATCATTTGACTGGAATACTCATAAAACAAACTGTTTTGCCGCATCAGGTGACAATGAATGATAAACCAGTGGCTGGCCTCATTTTGTAACCATGTTCCTCTGTTGGAGACTCCAACATCTCCCCTGTCAAGCCTCCTTGGATCTTATCGGTTTCAATAAGGTCACCCCTCATTCTTCGAGATAACCAGGAATACAGACCCAGACTACTTGGTCATCCTTGATACAACCATCTGACACAGAATTAGTTGGTGAATCTGCCTCAGACTGTATCCTGTACCCTGTACATTCCAGTTAATACACAAAAAGACACAAAGTGCTGGAGTAACTCATCAGGTCAGGCAGTCTGAAGAATGGTCTTGACCCTTAAAGTCACCTATCCATGTTCTCCACAGATGCTGCCTGACCCACTGAGTTACTCCAGCACTCTGTGAAACGTCACCTATCCATGTTCCCCACAGATGCTGCCTGACCCACTGAGTTACTCCAGCACTTTGAGTCTTTTCCTGTATCCAGGTGTGGTCTCGCCAACACTTGTAGTTCAATTGCAGCAAACCTCCCTATTCTTAAACTCCCTTTGTACAAAGGCTGATATCTTGTTTACCTTCCTAACCACTTGTTGGACCTGCCTGTTAACTTTCAGTGATTCATGCACCAGACCTCAGACTATCACTCTTGCACTCTCTCTCCATGTGGCCAACCCGACTCCTCAACATGTACACCATAGAAACATAGAAACATAGAAAATAGGTGCATGAGTAGGCCATTCGGTCCTTCGAGTCTGCACCGCCATTCCATATGATCATGGCTGATCATCCAACTCAGTATCCTGTACCTGCCTTCTCTCTATACCCCCTGATCCCTTTAGCCACAAGGGCCACATCTAACTCTCTCTTAAATATAGCCAATGAACTGGCCTCAACTACCTTCTGTGGCAGAGAATTCCAGAGATTCACCACTCTCTGTGTAAAAAATGTTTTCCAGCCACACCTCCCACATTAAACTCCGTTTGCCGTGTTTTTGCCCAGTCCCTCACTCTATCTCCAGTGTGGAGTCACAAGGTCCTCATCACAACATGCCCTGACAGCTCCTTTCATTTCATTGAGACTTGGAATCATTAGATTTTGTTCCTCCCTACAGGCTTTTTTTTTTTTTTTTAAAGAGGAGCAGAATTCGATTCTGTGTGCAGTTCTGATCGCCCGGTTACTGAGAGGATGCAGTGGTTACAGGAAGCTGCCTGGATTAGCGGCATTCACTGTGAAGAGTTTTCTCTGGAGTGTCGGAGGCCCCATAGAAGTTTCAAAAATGATGAGAAGTTGAGACTAGGAAGTCAGTCAGAAGTTTTTTCACAGGATAGAAATGTCAAAGACTTTACGGTGAGAAGGGCAATGATTAAAGGAGATGTGAGTGGCAGGTTTTATGGTGATGGTGGAGGTAGATATGACAGTGGTGTTTAAGAGGCGTTTAGATGGATATGCAGAGAATGGAGAGAATTAGATCACGTGCAGGCAGAGGAGATTTGTTTAATTTGGCATCATGTTCGGCACAGATATTGTGGCCGAAGGGCCTGTTCCTGTGCTCTACCGTTCTATGTTCTAGGTAAATGCCGGTATTTAAACAATGTTCTGGTCTCACACCAGCCCAAATGCTAGTGAGCTCGGACTGACAAACAGCTTCCGCTCAGTAAGGGAGCTGGTTAATCATCTACACTTAATCTTAGAAAATAAAGGTCACTGCTCATTAATTAATAGCTGAAGGGAACTCAGAGTCCATTGTAACGGAAAGACAAGCCAGTGAAGCAACAAATGGAGTCAAGTATTTGTGGCATGCCTTTGATGTGCTTGCTGCTCAGCTCTGATCGTAATTGCCCGCGCCAGCTTGTTGTGGCCACGAGGAACTATGTCACTTCAAGGTCTCGTCGGGGTTCACATTTGAACCTGAACCCCATCTGTTGGTGAGTTCTTGCACAAACACTGACAACACAACCCTGTTCCCACCTCAGCAATGGAACGTCACCGACCACCTCTTGCTCTGCCCTCAACTTGTTCTCTAATTTGCAACAAGGTCCTGTTTTTGCACCTTCTTTATCCTTTTTACACTCTTGTACAATTTGTGTCATTTATGTACAATTTATGCTTTTGTGTGTTGAGCCTTTGTGCCTGTGATGCTGCTGCAAGCAAGATTGTCACCGCACCTGTACTTCACCGTACCTGTACATCACCGTACCTGTACTTCACCGCACCTGTACCTCATCATACCTGTACATCACCATACCTGTACATCACCGTACCTGTACTTCACCGCACCTGTACCACAAACCTGTACATCACCGTACCTGTACTTCACCGTACCTGTACATCACCGTACCTGTACTTCACCGCACCTGTACCTCCCCTGTACCTGTACCACACCATACCTGTACATCACCGTACCTGTACTTCACCGCACCTGTACCTCATCATACCTGTACATCACCATACCTGTACCACACCATACCTGTACATTACCGTAGCTGTGCATCTGTCAGTAAACTCCACCCCTCTTGAGCTCATCCAAATTATTAACGAGGTGCGAGAGAGTATCAGCTGCTTCTACACAAACCCTTCAGAGTAACGGAATGTAAGAAGATTCTCAGCAACATTCGGTGTGCTGGATAACAACAGAACACAGAGCATTATGTACAGACCGTTCAGCCCTCAGTCCTTCTACACTCCAAGGGCTTTGCAACACACTCAAGATGCTGCTAATTACTTGAAAATAAAATCCCTGCTCCACCTTCCCACAAGATCCTTGCCTTCATCAGTCAGGTACTGAGTGCAGGAGTTGGGACAGCATCTTACAGCTGTACTCGATGTAATGAGACACACTTGGAGAACTGTGTACACATCTGGTGGCCTGCTATATGAAGGATTGCGAGGATGTTGGCAGGTCTGGAAGGTTTGAGTTACATGGAGAGGCCGGGACTGTTTGTGAAGGAGACCTATCATGAGGGGCATGGGTAAGTTGAATGGTCACAGTCCTGTCCCCAGGGTCTAATACAAGAGGGTATAAGGTGAGAGGGGAAACATTTACAAGGGAGACGAGTGTCATCGTTATCACACAGAGGGTGCTGGGTAGATGGATCGAGCTGCCAGAGGAAGTGGTAGAGATGGTAAAATCACTTGGGTACATGGACAGGAAAAGGTTTGGAGGGATGTGGGCCGGTGCTGTGTGGGACTGGCTCAGTCGGCACAGATGAGATGGGCTG